>NC_051095.1:16391955-16691955 GCF_901709675.1 Syngnathus acus | reverse complement strand
TCCACGCAAGAGCTTGAGTGACCAGGATGGGGGAGGGTATGGAGAAGCGGAGATTGGAGCAGCTGCTCTGTTGAGGCTTACACACACACAGATTTGTCTCTTGATGTAGAGGTTAGAGGGAGAGGTTGAGGCGAGAACAAGATGAAGGCACGGGTGTAAGAGGGACTTTGATGACGAAAATCCCAATCACTCCACAATTTAATGTACTGTACTATTCAGCTTGTCTCTGATTTTCACCAACTTCTGAATGATCAACAACCAGGAGTCTATTGCTCCATGCAGGATGTTGCCCTCACATTTTATGTGCTAGATTGTATTTTTGTCAATAGATTGGCTTCAGACAGTCATCTTTTACAGCTCTGGTGGACTAATGCTATTACTCAGATTAATCTGTATTATGTTCTTAGCGGCCTCAGGCAGGATCTTAAGAACAAGACTTTTTTAGTGCATGTGTGGACATGTAAAAAGCTTAAACTGTGGCCATGACTTTTTATAATCCGTCTTTTTCATGTTGACTCTTACATCTGCAACTCTATTAACTGGATGGAACAGTGAATTAAAAGAGTGCATGTTTATTATCATGTACTGGAATAATTGGACCGATTGTTGACCCTTGACAAAGCAAAGAAAAGCCTCCATTCAGTGAAAGAAAGATGTCTTTATCTAAGAGTTTTGCTCAAGGCCAGACAGCGCCTAAACAACTGTGTTTACGATGCCATGCAATGCTTTTGCACTGGTGGTTTAAGGGAACCATGTGATTAGTCTAAGCAGACTTGTGTCGAATCTGCTTCCCTCCAAGGTGGAAAAACATGGCCTACATCACCATGAAGCATCAGTGTAGTTACTGGCCATCAGCACTGGGTGGTGTATGTGAGCCGTTGAAAGGAAATGTGTGAGGCGTCCTCTGACGTGTCAAGGGAAGCCGCAAGCCATCTGCAGCATGGCTCATGGCGAGATTTGTGTGTGCATGTCTGTGTGTGCACGCATGCAACTGTGGGGGTTGGCGGGTGGCGACATAAACCTTTAACCCTACTGCCTTCTTTTCCGGACCCTTCTCGTCCTATTCAGAAATAATTTAAACCATCTGCCCTCCCTGCAGAGCTGTGCCACTAAATCCTCACACTGACACACATTTTTACACAGTTGAGGATCCGTTAAAAACACACACTCACATACAGCCTGCTTGAGATTTATTAAAAGATACAAATAAATCTAAATTGCATCTATGATTACTTTTCAGCCAATATCGTAACAAATGTAGGCAACCCTTATTCCTTTCCCAGTGTTTAGATCTTTGTCAGTATTAAATTTTTTTTTATTGAACTTTCTTCTACCAGCAAAATATATTATGAAGCTGCAGTTAGAGCACAGCACATCATCGAGGTCAATGGCTATCTGGGTTAATGTGGCGCATCACACAACATGGCCGCCTGGTTGGAAAACAAACGTCCCCCTGCCCACGTGGTTCCCAGATTACTGAAAGGCAGACAGCAAAGCAAAACTCCTCAAAATTTGAATGTATTTGTTGTTTGCAAATGGGATGAATGTGGGGAAAAAAAGTGCATTTCCTCATTAGTAATTTTTTCTTGATGCATAGCTCATGTTGGGTTTTGATGTGCTTTTCAGAGGGTGATGAAACCGGCATAATGGATGGCCTCTTGGAGGCACTGCAGTCTGGCGCTGCTTTCAGGAGAAAGAGAGGACCCCGGCCAGCAGGTACACTTCTGTGCACATGCATTTTTTGGTTATTTTGTTTCATGGTTGTCTTGTTTATGTCTATTGCTGTTCTTATAATTTGTTATCTGGGGATCTTATTTGGGTTTTTAAACATTATTATAAGCACATTCAGGTTTTTGTGGATGTTATAGAACAATTAATATAGAATTAATATAGAAACAATTAATAATTAACAATTAATATGGAAACATTTTATGACTTTTAGGGTCATACCAATTATTCGCAAAATTCTCTTCACATTTGGGCTCGATCCAATACCTCACCAATAGTGGTGGTCCACTGTTGTACTTCATTCTGAAGTTTTCTTCTAGCTCTAGTTCAGTCTCTAAACCCAAAGTTAGCAAGCTTTGAAATATGAGTCATTAAGTGCCCATTGTTGAAAATAGCCCAAGTACTTGTGTGTGCGTGCGCGAGCATTCACACACACAAGGGTATGAGTCTGTGCAACTCTATCCCACCGTCAATAAAAGCCAGATGTGAAGCGGTGCCTCAGAGTTGGAGGGTAGACTGCATTCTTTCAGCCTTCTTGTTTTGTGTGCTTAACAAAATGAAGAGCAAAATCAAAACGAAATGTACGTTAACATCACAACAGTTGCTGTTGCAAGAGTTTCTTTGTTGTCTACAATTGGATAAGTTATTTTACTGAAAAGATAGCAGAAATGAAAAACAGAGGGAGTAGATTGGCTAGCCAGTCCCCCATAATGTTGTTTTGCTGCCTCACATCTCACAAAAAAAAGCAGAACATGTGTAATAGACACAGAGCATGCATAGCTGTGGTGGGAAGAAGAAAAAATTGTCAACGGAGATCACATTTCGTCTTAGACCGTCCCTAATTTCTCACTTTGACCGTGAAGTTTAACCACTGGTCAGTAATTTCCATGCCTTTATGGGGGCGGTGTTATGTGTGGGCTTTGTCCAGTGAACGTAGCTACTATTTTACAACAACTTGCAACTACTTCTCATCTTGTTGACTGTGTGGGAGTTGCTGTTTACCATAAAGAGCAGGTTTTTCCTTTTTGGCTATGGCAGAGTGCGAGTCAGAGCACTTCATTTAGCAAAAGTGACTCAGGAGGTTCATTTGGTCTTTGGCTCAACTGATATGTACGGGACACCACCGGAACCACAGGCTTCCTCCCTCAGTAAACTTAAAAAGCTCCACTGTATGCTTATGATCATGGAAATATGAGTATAAATATATTGTTTTATTGTGCACCTACAAAATACTTTGGTCTCCTGTGCAACCCTAACCCTCTGCAACAAACATCCCAGTGTGAGATTAAAAGACCTAAGTGAGGGCCTATTGAGTGTGTAGCACGCTCATTTTGTCCCAGCACTGTGACTGAATGTGAAGCCATGAGGCTGTGCAAGCTATATAGTCTTCACCTTTGACCTGTACCTCACCTCACTGTGGGTATTTGTGCTGCTTGTATGGAAAAAGTGGGCAGCCTAGGGTGCTCCCAGCTGTCTAACCCCCTCCCCTCCCTCTGCCCACTGCTCAAACACAAGCAGACAAAACACACCCAGCAGATGTCTGCATGCCAACACAAAGAGACACATGTGTGTTGGAATACCAATAGGCCCTCTTTGTCATATTGCACAGAGCAGATACCGTTGTATGTTTTTTTCCAACTCTTCGGGTTGTTACTTCATAGTCTGTTAATGTCATGTCGACCTGCAACTTAATTTAATGCAATGTATTAGCTATGTAGAGGAATGCCTCTAATCACTCCTCACCAAGCCCTCTGCTCGGTCATGACCCGCATCCAATCAGTGCGGCGACCAGTTGACAAAGCACCAATCGACACAAAGCAGCACAGCCGATGCGGATGGCAACAATGGAGGCACACGCTGCCTCTGCACACCGTCTGGCCCTATAGAAAAGCCATTCTCTTTCATAGACGTTCACACAAGGGAAACAATCGAGTTCATTGGGGAGCGCCTTCATTGATCACCCCATTGTTAAAGCAGGCGTGACATCAGACACACTTTTAACACCCACCAACACAATCAGTGCATATACAGTGTTTATACAGTTGGCACACCCCTGTTCAGGTTTTTTTTTTTTTTATATCAAGGGGAAGTCACGTAAAATAATATCTTGGCATGGTCAATTATTTACATTTCTAACATTTTCTGTCTTTTCTCCCATTATCGCAATTTTCCTTCTTTGTAAAACAAACGTAAGGGCGTCGTGGCACATCAATGACAGTTTTGCATGTTTGTATGAGACAAAATATGCAATGAAAATCTGTTTATTTCTAACCTTGAACTCAATCGAAAAACTGAAATGCTGTGATTGCATGCCAACACTGACAGGAACATATGTGGAACAGTTCATAATTCCATCCACCACCCAGGAAAATAGCACCCCAAATTTATTTGCAACATTTTAGTAGGCTGCCACCACATATTAGTTGTGGCACGTCCGCCTCACAGTTAGGAGGGTGCGGGTTCGATTCCACCTCCGGCCCTCCCTGTGTGGAGTTTGCATGTTCTCCCCGGGCCCGCGTGGGTTTTCTCCGGGCACTCCGGTTTCCTCCCACATCCCAAAAACATGCTTGGTAGGCCGATTGAAGACTCCAAATTGTCCCTAGGTGTGAGTGCGAGTGCAAATGGTTGTTTGTCTCTGTGTGCCCTGCGATTGGCTGGCAACCGGTTCAGGGTGTCCCCCGCCTACTGCCCGATGACGGCTGGGATAGGCTCCAGCACTCCCGCGACCCCCGTGGGGACTAAGCTGTTCAGAAAATGGATGGATGGATAGTTGTTTATTTTTAATCACCCCCTCTAAATAATATACAAATATTTGAGTTGTGGAAGTTGTCGGCCCCATTAATGGTGGAAAAACCTTTGAAACAATTGATCTTGGTCTACTTTGTTTGAGACATGACATAAGCCTAGCGTTTGAACAGGGGTGTGTAGACTTTTTAGCCAAGCACATGCATGCACTAGCACCGACCATCTTTGCTGATGTCACTGCTGAAGCTACGTGTTACACAGTGGGGCCAGAAGAGGGTGCTCCAGGTCCCCGCTAAACTAGACATGTGTATGGACAATCCATACTGTGCTCAAATCTGACTCTGGCTTTACCATAGTTTCTGCTCTAGTACAGATGGATGCTTGTTTCCTTTTTTCAGATTTGGTCGTCTGAATATTGCAGTGGCTTACTTCACACCTCATCATCACTTTATAGCTATATCTTCTAATCTTTTTCCCCCTCGCCATGCGTCTTCCGGACTATAATGTGTTGCAGATGGTCTTTTCCCATTAGTCCCCTCCAAGCTACCCTTCAGTGTTCAAACGAACCCGTATAGTGGCCACACCCACATGTAGACTAATCTTTTGATCCGAGTCTCGACGTCCCAGTTCGCGCTTGCTGCGCAACCGGGCGTCATGCCAAGTC
Source organism: Syngnathus acus (assembly GCF_901709675.1). NCBI lineage: Eukaryota > Metazoa > Chordata > Actinopteri > Syngnathiformes > Syngnathidae > Syngnathus > Syngnathus acus. Next base: position 16,686,818 of record NC_051095.1, on the reverse strand, counting down.
AAAGCACCAGCTACTTTGGTGAGTAAGACATGCTGAGGACATCCTCTCTTTGTAGCGCCACGTGTTCAAAGATTAGGGAAATAATGTAGTACTTGTACCACTTGATTCTAAATGGTGTTTCATCAGTTGAGTCAATTCATATTGTATCCTCTACCATGTGTCCAACAGTGATTAAGCATCACTCAAAAATGGTGTTCTGAACGAGTGGCCTGTTTTGCACAAAAAATACTAACATGTTCATATATAATGTACTACAAAAACCAAATGGCTGTCTGGCAAAAGGAATTATATCGTAATAAAGCTTCAACTTGAGCTGTTAGTGACTTAAGTAAGTCAACTCTGAAGATGGCTCTCATTCTGAAACTTTCTGCTTTTAGGTGCTTCAGAATGAAATTGCGCTTCCGACTTTAAATGCCACCTATCGCTCAGGTGCTCCTGCTCAAGTTACTTGCTGTTATAAAAGACATTTTGCAAATCTACTCGCATTCTTTCACTTGTCACTCTGCAAGCAGTTTGTCAATGTTCTTCCCTTTTCCATACAGCCCTCTCTCCCCGAGTTGTATCCGCATACTCGATGGTGTCCTGTTCTCATCATCTTTCTTGTGAGAGATGAAGAGGGGAGCAGAGTTTTGCTCTCCCCCTGGGTTTTCTGTCACTGACATGAAACACCACCCACACTGACCCATACGATCTCTATTTTTGGGTCATGCATATATATTTATGGTCTGGAGGAGAGAATGCTTTTTTAAAATGTGCTGCTGTGCAGATCATTAGTAAAGTGATCTGTAGGGAGAAAAAGAGTGTATGAGGAAATAGACGTAGCTCAGTAATGACATTGTAGATTTCTACATATTTTGAAACATCTCACAATGCTTCTCTCCTCTTTCCTTCCCAGACTCCATAGTGTCTTTATCGCAGCTTATTCTGGAGACATGATCGGTAACTGGGTTTTGTTATTTAACCACCATAGAGTAAAAACGACAAGTTTGGTTTTGGGGTGACGTCTGTGTTACCGTGTTTCATTTTGCATGTGTGGTTTGCATCGTCACAACACTGACAAGAGTTCCTGTGATAAACTGTGTGACATAAACAAATTTAAACACTCCAATGCAATCTCCCCCTGACCTATTTAATTCAAAATGGCTGCTGCTGTTGCGCCGCTGCCCGAAGAGTGTGTGGGAGAGCAGGTGGGAGAAGAGACGACAGCTTTTCTTCCTCAAGCTCGCTTCCAAACACCTCCCTACCCTCTGTCAGCTCTACAACGACTTAATTCTGTCATCCATGATGGAGCCGCACCACTTCTCACTCCTTTTACTCTCCATTTATATTTGGCATTAGTAATCCGCTCATAAGAGTGTGCCACTAAGCTGTCCGGTATGTGTGTCATGGTAATAATGCATGTGCCAGTATGTTGTCCACAATACAAAAACTCTATCAAAGCAGTTTTACAAGACTAGACAAGATATTAGATAGTGTTCTTTCTATTTCCAATTGGGAATAGGGATAAAAAAAAAATAAAAAATAAATTCCAAGTTTTAAAAACTTTACAATTACAGATTATCATAATTCAATTTTAGACTCGGTTAAAAAAGTCAAAATTTAAAAAAATGAGCCTTGAAGTTGACTTTTAATTTTACTATTTTATCGGTTGTATGATGAGTATAATAAAGCTATGTTAGCTTATTAGCCACTACAGTCTGTCAACGGATACTGAATCACACAGTTCCTTGCAAACATCTGTTGAGAAGAATGAAAAGAATGTTCAAGTGATTTGCCCCAAATTCGCATCAAGTGAAAATGCATGATTAGAAACACGCAACAAGCAGATTACACTTCTGCACAATATAGTAATGAACACAATAAATTAAGTGCACTCTGATTATGTCAGTCAAAACTGAAGTAAATGTTAATGTTGTAGCAACACCCTAGCATGTTTGCATGCACGTGTTTGTGTGTGTGTGTAACGCAAATGTTAAAATGTTGAGCAGTGAAACTGCTTGAACAGTGTGCAGTGATGAAAATCGTTTGTTTCATAATGATAGAAGACAAGGTGAATGTCGTTAAACGACACTTTTGTCATGCCTGCATTGACTTGTTATGACTTCAACAATAGTTCTCACGGCCTGCATGTTTTCTGATGTCGCTCGCTCACGTCGTGTTTGCTGCTCTTTTTCAGGCAACCACAGAAGAGCCGGTCATGCGGTGACCAACATCCTGGCCAAAGAACTGTTGCAGGAAGACGATCTTTCATCAAGCATGTCACCCATCAAGATGGTGAAGTTTGATGAGAAGGATGAGCACAAGATAGAAGCGGGGGATTCATTAGAGGAGCTACTGGAAGCTGCGCCTCCTCGCTCCAGTTAGACTATTTGGGCGCATTTTTTTGCTTTGTTTTCTTTTATGTGTAATTGTCACATGCATCTAAGCAAGTTTGCTTCTCATTGCTGGAGCCTATATTGATCTAAAATCGAAGTTAACCATCATCACACACTTGCTGTAATCTTCTGGGATGAAAAATGTCCCTCATTCTGCCAATGGAATTTTGCCACTTTTGTAAAGTTTTTGATAACATACACTGTTCCGCACTTGTCTATACGTTTTGTCTGTTTCTTCACCGTAGTTCTTAATCACTTAATTCACAGCTCGATCGTTAAAAGATCGTCTCAGAGGAGGGATTCACTTTTATTTCCCAAATTTTCTCAAACAACGTCAGGCACATAAGAGCTGCTTCAAATGATTAGTTTTGAATGCGCCATGAATTGTCTATAATAGTTTTTGTAATCTTGACATAATTTTGCTGTATATTGTTTGATGTATTCTACAATGCTGTTTGTAAATGCCGATGATTCCACCGTGTTGCTGGAAAAAGTGCCAATGAGTTGGAGTCCATTGTCATTTCACTCAGTCACAGCTTGCCCAGTAGCAGCTCTCACAGTGGGTGAATGATTTTCTTTTTTTTTTTTTTTTCTTTTTTTTTTTTTTTTTCTTTTTCTTCATAACATCTATAAGGGATGATGCACCTAAAGGAAACCGGCACAGTCGAATGATATAAACATTCCTTACAATTTGCCCGCTGTGTTATTATAGAAAGTTCTTGCACAGAGTAAGCAAATTCCAAATGTCTTTGCCTGGGCCACATTAGTTTGGAAACACCCTTTCAAAACGCAGTTTACATGCCCGTGTGCTTTTATGAGTGAGTAGTCTATTTTGAGTTCCCACTTATGTGTGTCTGTGCATGTTTTCTGTAATTGTGGCGCCCACCACTGTCATAAATTCTAGGTCGCCAATGATAGAATGATGAATGAATAGACACCACACCCACCACTCGGCTACTCACATTGAGACAGCGGCAAATATGCAATATCTGTTATATTCCTATGCAAACAACTACTGTAATGTACTTTTGCCATCTTCTGATGACTTCCAACTGGACGGACTGATATCAACTTGCTGATTCAAGCTCTCACTCCACAAGTCAAAGCTTGTTTACAATAGTGACAAGGAGGAGTGGAGATGTCAAAGGTGGGATTGGTGTTCAGGTAGGTAATCCTTGTTGTGGTCACCTGCTGGGGTTCCTCTTATTTGCACACTTGTAATGATAATGACACCCCGGGTCTCACCGAAGAACCCAAACCTGCTGTAACTGGTGTTCAGATGGGGTGTTACTCTACGTCTGTGTGTGTGCAAGATACTGGAATGTGGCTCGTTTCATCATTAAAGACAGGGCCATACACAATAAAAAGGAAAGCATCACTGGAATGTATGTTTTGTTCGAATTTGAGTCCCCCTTACCTATTTTAAACAGATGTTTTGTTTAATTTTACAGTTGATTATTTTTTTATCTTGTGAATTACATGTGCTTTGCTCTTTTTTTTCCCCCAGAGATTGCTTTATGTATTTAGAATGTTGCACATTTCTGTTTGCTACACGAAACAATTAAAATGTCTTCAAGTAATTCATGTTTTTTTGTTGTTGTTTTTAGTCCTACTTTGATTTAGGGAACATACATCAACAAAAAACTTAAGGATGCTGATTTAACTTGTTGTCAATTCCAACTACCGCATTTTCCGGACTATAAATTGCAGGGGGTTTTTCATAGTTAGGCCGGGGGTATGACTTGTACTCAGGAGCGACACGCGTTTGTGTTCATGTGATATATATGTTACGTCAGGCACGTTCTTAGTTCCTTGTTTATGTAACGTTAGCATACCGTACCGTTCAGCCTGTTGTTGCCTATTCTATTTTTATTTTAAATTGCCTTTCAAGACGACATGTCTGTTCTTGATGTTGGATTTTTTCTTCTTTATTTTATGGCTGGTGCGACTTATAGACCAGAAGATACGGTAAATTCCACTTCATCTGGAGTTTTATTAGTGAGGCGATCTCATGTATTGCTCAGTCTCCTCTAGTCTCCCACATTTTGGGAGTGAAAATGGCAGAAAGTTACTGCACTCTGCAAAGCCATCATTTTATTGCCAGAAGACAGCGGAGGAATGTATAAACAGTGGAAAGTACTTTCACAGATGCATTCCAGGCTCACTGCCGCTCCAAAGATTCCAAATGTTTTTTTCTCCAGCATGAACTCTCTTTCATGTAATGTTATATGTGTATGTTTCACTTTATGCTAACATTTCTCTTCATCTTCATTCATCCCATTTACTTGCCTTTTTGTGCTTCCAGTTTGTGGAAGGCCCTTTTAGAGACGTGGTCCATTATAAATGTTACTTGAAGTATAGCTGTCTTCTATTTTCTTCAGTGTTTACATATTGCTGTGGTTGCCAAGTGTCCGTATCTGGGGTACAACTCACGCTCACTCACGCGAGTCAACCAGTCATTTCCTCCAAGGACTGAGCCAGTCTTCTTCCTGTCTTGGAATATGTCAGAAATTCCACGTTGTGTCCCTGAAGCACTGCACCAGAATACCAGGAAAACCATCTGGAGACTCCCTGACCTCAATGTCAACTGAGGTAAGAATGCCTCAACTTTTGGAAGAGGGTAACTAGTCTGTGTTTTTAGCAAGAATAATTATGTTAAGGGAGGCAAAGTGGCGCACTGGTTAGCACACCTACCTCACTGTTCAGAGTTGCGGGGTTTGATTCCAGCTCTGGCCTTCTGTGTGGGAGTTTGCATGTTCTCCCCCTACCCATGTTGCTTTCCTCCAGGTGCTCCAGTTTCCTCGAATAAAAAGCGAATAAAATAGGATACATTTTTATGATAATTGTATTTCCATTTTTTTAAACAAACAAATAAGAAAAGAATTAAACAAAATCAAAACATTTTTTTTATCATTTATATTTATTGTTTAGTATATTTAGTATTTCTAGTAAAATCTTTCAATGAAAATAATTGAGAAAAATATATAAATAAACAGTTTATATTGTGAGGACACTGCGCAGTCACTGTTAAGTGAAAATTCTTCCCACAAAGATCACATCCATTCTTCTTAGAAGCTTTTGTTTTGAATCTGTTTATACTGTATCTCATCAAGTGTCCTAAATATTATGTCTAAAAACAAAGAATGTCATACATACTGTACAACATTTTTTTCTGTTGAGAAATGGGTTTTGGATAGTGTACAAATGCTGATTTGTCCTGATGAGAAAATCTGATTAAAAGCAGTGTAATCTGTCAGTAATGTGTTTGCGAAAAGAGCATATGCCCCTCCTGATTTCCCAGAATGCACCAGTCTGTTGTTGTACTATATTGTGGGTAAATCTGTGTGTATTTGTATGCATGTGACCTTATAGTCTGGAAGGGAGGTCTGGACAAAGAAAGAGGGGCAGTATTATGTGCCAGACTACACAATGACACGGCCATTGATAGCGGAGGCAGGTGACCAATGGAGGGGCAGAATGATGTTTTTCTCAGCCTCTGATTGGTCGGCCTGAGCAGGCCGTCGGTCTCCAGGTAGCAAAGTGAACCTCTGGAGGAGGAGAAGATGGAGGGAGGGCAGAAGAGAAGACTTGTCCTCAGCTGTGGATGAGTAAAAACAATAAATCCACACATCATTTAAATAATTTGGACCTTAATCCTGCATGTTCTTTCTTTCTTTTTCAAATGTATATTTGTGTGTACATGTTTTTCTCTTTTTAAAATGTATATTTCTGTGTAAACCTTTTTTTGTTTGTGTTGGAGGCAACTGTGATATAAAAGGTTTCATTTCAGCTTTAACTTGGCGGTAAACTCCTGAAATGTTCTCTCTCGCCTTTTCTCTTTCAGACAAGTTTGGATGCAAGCCTGCCCTCATTTGTTCACATTGGACACTTTTCAACTTTCCAGCAGGCTCGGGGAAGAACACAGTTCTTTAAAAAGAGGCCTGGATACTGCCAATAGACTTTTATTCTTTATTAAGAGATACATAAGATGTGACTAAACGACTTAATTTGCTTCCAAGACTGAATGCATTCACACACCTGCTCCCTGGTCATCATATCTTCATGTTGTGCCCTTGATCAAATGACATGGCTGCTTGTATGACAACCTATGTGTGACACGCTATTAGACAATTAACACGGACCACGAAAGTGTCAACTGATCGGCTGTGTTATCGCGCTGATAAGTGATGTCTCCATCACAATAGCTATGTTCCAAGAAATTTTCTGATGGTTTTTTCTCCCTATTGCGGTCACTTGCTGCAGTATGTGTCTTCTTATCTCTTGTTTACCATCCAAATGTATCTGTCATGTTCTCTTCATGTCGTCAGTAATTTGTACATGTACAATTTACCGACTCTGCTAGCCTATTCACGATTAGAAACACTGACCATTCACAGCCCAAATTCTGTGTACAGTAGAACCTCTGACTTTGAACGTCTCCAGGTTCGAACAAATCGGAGTTCGAACCAAAACTTCGAAACTTTTGAACTCCCGAAACCAAACAAAACACCAGGCTCCGAACAGCTTTCCAAGCCGGGTCAAGGCTAGTCGATGACGTCCCCGTATCCCTGAAGCAACGTTCAGATCGGTTTGACAAGCTAAAGTGGGTCTCGAGAGCAGAAAGCTCTGGAGAAGACATGACCCGGAACAAAAATGCTGAAAAAGGTGACGCAACAAGATGTCATCAACAATAACCCAGTGTCCTCTCGTGGCCGGAAGAAACCTCTACAGTAGCTGCAGCAGCTCTATTTTCTTATGAAATTAGTTTACTAGAACAGCTCGATATTTTTTGCCTTGGAGGGGTTCATTGTCATTAAAATGTTGCATTTGAACAATGACGTGTAGACTTCTTATACATACCCAGTCTATGTGTAACGTACTGAATCTTATTGCTTTATTCATCTTTCGGATGTAGAACATTGGGTATCTTTCTTTGTGGTATCACCAACATCCAACCCCCGGGCAAATATCACTGTCTGGCAACCTGACCCACTTCATGACATCATTCTTTTTTTTCAATGTTGAGATCTTGTATTTGACGCTTGTTTGTGTGTGGGCCATCCCTACTGCCCCTGTGTCTGTCTGTCTGTCTGTCTGTCTGTCTGTCTGTCTGTCTGTCTGTCTGTCTGTCTGTCTGTCTGTCTGTCTGTCTGTCTGTCTGTCTGTCTGTCTGTCTGTCAGACTGATGGCCTCACTGGGCAGTAAACAGTCAATTGACCTACATCTTGATGAGCCTGCAGCAATCTGATATCCACTGGGAGCACCCCTCTTCTGTATTCCCATGAGGCGAATATACGGAGAGGGTGAGCGGGGGTCATGCAAGATGCTGCATCACAGTGACATTTGGAGACTTAAATTGCTTCTAGCAGACATTTAAAGCTCATAAAGTGCTTCTGCTTGAAGAGATTGATTTTAATTAATAGCAAGGAGGTTCTGTGCTTGGTTTGATTAGGGCTCAATAAGTAATCTGAGGATATCACATCTGTAACAACTGTTTTTACTAAGCAGTAAAACATTTACGTATTTTGTCATTAAGAAAATAAAAGCCTTTCTTATGTGTTTTTGAGATTTTACTCTCGAAGATTCTGACCCAAGAGAGTTGCCATTTTCCTCCTGGTGGGAGACAATAAAATGCTGAGGGTAAAGACAGAGGCAATGACATCATTCTTTTGCTCGGTTACCATGGTTACACTTCCATCCAGCTGGGGGGAATGAGATACTTGCAGCAGCTTTCCTGGATATTTTCCTCCTTTGTCTTATGGTTAAATTGAGGCTTGTTTAACCCGCACAGACCATCTACAGTCATCTTACAGATGTTCCTTTCAATCATGTGATTTCTATTCACTTTGGCATGCAGAATGGCAAATGTGATGAGAAGAAGGCGGGGCTAATAAACAAGGGCTGCACAGAGGAGAGAGGCACAGCTGCACAGTCCAGCCTAGCCTACTTGCGACCCCACTAAGACACAACATTAGGTACACCTTCACATTTGAAGGAGACAAGACTGAATTCCTTACGAAAACAAGTGACACAGTTCCTGTATGTGTTTAATGTGGTCAGTGAGTGCTTTTGGCGTAAGGGGTGAATTACTGTGATTGAAATGTCTTCCAGGTCGGAGATGTAAAGATGAAGATAAAAGGTAAAAGAGGCCATGTTGAATTAAAGCACTTTAAGCAGACGTGGGTGGGGGTCTGCTGATGGTAAATGGGGAGTAGCAGAGGCTATTGTGCAGCAGTATGAGAGTAAGCAGCTTATGGCGGCTATGTGGGGCTGCTTAGACAAGCAGACAGGAAGGAACGTGCCTACGACCACTATTTGGATTCCTTTTATTCACTGTTTATTTCACTTTGATGATGTGTTTATTTGTTTCTTTTAATTTTCTATGAGACCTCCTGCTGCTAACTCAGATGCTGATGCGTCGCATACACATCTCCAGAGAGATGCTGCTGCTGCCACCAAACGAGTTGGGCAGGGGAGGGGGTGCGGATGGTGGAGGTTTCCATGGAAACTGGCAGTCTGCTGTGCCCCGGTGCAGACATCATCTTTTGTTGAGGGGTTCTGAAGAGCCGCATGAATATTTGACATTCATGGACACAGACAAAGTGACACACATGATTGCTGACCTCCTCCTGCATTTCCTGAGTGAAGCGGGAGGAGACGATGAAGGAAGGAGTGGCAGACCTCTACATCTTTTTTTTAATCTAGGACATAGACATCTTTAATCTGGGTTGTACGACAGTAGTGCAGATGGAGACAATATGAGAATAGGAGGTGGGAAAAGATCAAGAGTATTAACATTATAACATATAATATAACAAAACATTATATGTGTTTGCAAACTGGAGAGACAGAAATGTGGAGTGGGGGACAAAGGGGGGGGGGGGGGTAAAGAGGTGGACTAATTTGTCATGGAAAGCTGTAAATCAGGTCACAAGCTTGTTTTCCTTTTCACTCCTCAGAACATTCCACAATATTTTCTAATTGATCATCACACTCGTGTGAGCGTTTACATGGAAGACTGAGCTTTTTGAAAAATGTGATGTAATTTACATCCTGTATGGGTCGCTTGTGAGCTGCTCCATAAAACCATATATGTACCTTCCATGCAATTCCAAGGAGGATTCCATAGTGTAGTGATTAGTCCTCTGGACTCTCTCCCCAGTGACCTGGTTTCAAATCCCAGTGGGACTGAAAATAACATGCTCTTCGCCACTATTTTCAAGCACAAATTCTATTCCCATTTGTGCCTCCATTGGCGGCACCACTAAAGATAACCCTTCAAATGGCTCTTTCCCAGAACCCGTACCACGTATCTCTTAGTGTTGGCTCGTGAGTGAACGATTCGTTCGAAAGAACGAATCATTTCAGTGAACGAATAACTTCCTAAAGTGATTGGTTCTTTTTCCAGTTCATATGACTTCAACCAGTAGGTGTCAGTAATGCACATTGAAGCTGGTGCCACCTCGCCGTAAAACAAAACGAAGAAGAAAATGACGTAACTTGCCGTTCACCAACGAGTCTTGAATTGCATTTCCCGTTCACCAACTAAACGGATCTGTGAGTGAACGAGTCAGTGATTTGCATTTCCAGTTCATCACGAGAACAGATCAGTGACAGAACGAATCCTGACTTTCCCGTTCGCGAACGAGTTAATGGGTGAACTGCCTTCTCGTGCATCAACGGATCAGTCAGTGAACGTGTTGCGCCTCCTGGCGTGAACTATGTAAGCCAGAATGTAGATTTACGATTTGCCAAGGAAAGAACGAACCACTCACTGAAACACCACTTCTTTTATGCACGTTTTCTCCAAGCTAACGGCTAACTTTATTGCATGAAAGATGATCCTCTCTGCTGTCCTCACCTGAGGAGAGTGGTGAGGACAGCAGAGAGGATCATCGGGGCTCCTCTTCCCTCCATTCAGGACTTGTCATCCCAGCGCTGCGTGTCCCGAGCCCGAAATATTATCAGTGACCCATCACACCCCCACCATGGACTGTTCTCCCTGCTGCCCTCTGGGAAGAGGTTTCGCAGCATCCGCTGCAGGTCCACCAGGTTCTGCAATAGTTTTTTCCCTGCTGTCGTCAGACTGTTGAACATTCAAACGTAGCATTCCTCTGCACACTTGTAAATACTGCTTTTGTCTCCTGCACTGTTTACATACTTTATCACTGCTGCACTTTGTACTTTATAATTATCTTATTTCATATTTTTATATAGAATGTCACTTTTTAACCAGCCGAAATACCTCTACATTGTTGAAAGCCGTATGCAAGGAAATTTCGTTTTGTACACACCTAGTGTTGACAAAATGACAATAAAGTTCTGTCTAAGTCTAAGAAAGGATGCGCCGTTATGCAACAACAGGGAGATTATGCTTCTCTTTGGGTAATCTTGATTTTATAACACTTATAGTAGTTTTTAAATAACGTGTATGCATATATACACCTAAATATTGTTATCCAATATATCTACTGCAATTTCAAATTAGATTGCTGCTTTGAAATGTACTTTTATTCCTATTATTATTATTTTAATAAACATTTATGTTCAAACTTGTCTGGTGTTTTATTCCTTGTCTTTATATTCGCCAATTAAAAAATAAAAATCAGACATTTGGTTGTCAAATGAGTTGGTGTCCCCCAAAATAACAAATGTCGGCATAACGGATTTTTTTTTCAACCTTTTATTCAAACACAAACACATTCGGTATAATAACACGATCAACTACAATCCAACGAATACAAAATTAAAACATCAATGACGGCATAACGTGTGTCGGCTGGCATAGCAGCAACGCTGTCTGTCACTCACTCGTGAATCTTCACGAACGAACCTGAAAATGGCGGTGTACCTAATGGAGTGTCCGAATGACGTCACAGATCAAACAGCCAATCAGAAAGTGGGGGTGAGGGCGGGTGTGGCACTTTTCACTTAAACCAGGGGTGTCGACCTCCAGTCCTCGAGGGGCCGCGTTCCAATATGTTTTCCAAGTTACCCTCGTTAAACACACCTGCGTGAAAAGATTTTGGTCACTTTCACGTTCCGCAGGAGCTAAAACTTTTCACGCAGGTGCACTTAACGAGGGAATCTTGGAAAACATGTTGGAATGCGGCTCGAGAACTCGAGCTTGACACCTGTGACCTTTGACCATGATATTTCCCTAATAATGTGGCCTGTTATTAGGTACACTTGAAAATGGCGGTGTACCTAATGGAGTGTCCGTGTGATTCCCTCGTTAAGTGCACCTGCGTGAAAAGTTTTAGCTCCTGCAGAACGTGAAAATGACCAAAAACTTTTCACGCAGGTGCACTTAACGAGGGAATCTTGGAAAACATGTTGGAATGCAGCCCCGAGGACTAGAGCTTGACACCTGTGACCTTTGACCATGATATTTCCCTAATAAAGTGGCCTGTTATTAGGTAAACTTGAAAATGGCGGTGTACCTAATGGAGTGTCCGTGTGATTCCCTCGTTAAGTGCACCTGCGTGAAAAGTTTTAGCTCCTGCTGAACGTGAAAATGACCAAAAACTTTTCACGCAGGTGCACTTAACGAGGGAATCTTGGAAAACATGTTGGAATGCGGCCCCGAGGACTAGAGCTTGACACCTGTGACCTTTGACCATGATATTTCCCTAATAAAGTGGCCTGCTATTAGGTACACTTGAAAATGGCGGTGTACCTAATGGAGTGTCCGTGTGATTCCCTCGTTAAGCGCACCTGCGTAAAAAGTTTTAGCTCCTGCAGAACGTGAAAATGACCAAAACTTTTCACGCAGGTGCACTTAACGAGGGAATCTTGGAAAACATGTTGGAATGCGGCCCCGAGGACTTGAGCTTGACGCCTGTGACCTTTGACCATGATATTTCCCTAATAAAGTGGCCTGTTATTAGGTACACTTGAAAATGGCGGTGTACCTAATGGAGTGTCCGTGTGATTCCCTCGTTAAGCGCACCTGCGTGAAAAGTTTTAGCTCCTGCAGAACGTGAAAATGACCAAAACATTTCACGCAGGTGCACTTAACGAGGGAATCTTGGAAAACATGTTGGAATGCGGCCCGAGGACTAGACCTTGACACCTGTGACCTTTGACCATAATATTTCCCTAATAAAGTGGCCTGTTAGTAGGTACGCTTGAAAATGGCGGTGTACCTAATGGAGTGTCCGTGTGACGGCACAGATCAAACAGCCAATCAGAAAGTGGGGGTGAGGGCGGGTGTGGCACTTTTCACTTAAACCAGGGGTGTCGACCTCCAGTCCTCGAGAGGCTGCGTTCCAATATGTTTTCCAAGTTACCCTCGTTAAACACACCTGCGTGAAAAGATTTTGGTCACTTTCACATTCCGCAGGAGCTAAAACCTTTCACGCAGGTGCACTTAACGAGGGAATCTTGGAAAACATGTTGGAATGCGGCCCGAGGACTAGAGCTTGACACCTGTGACCCTTGACCATGATATTTCCCTAATAATGTGGCCTGTTATTAGGTACACTTGAAAATGGCGGTGTACCTAATGGAGTGTCCAAGTGACATCACAGATCAAACAGCCAGTCAGAAAGGGACGGTGAGGGCGGGTGTGGCACTTTTCGCTTTCTGTGAAGCTTTGACCATGAGTTTTGATTATTTGATTTATAAAAAAAAAAAAAAAAAGGGTCAGTGTGTGTGTGTGTGGGGGGGGAAACGATTCGTTGAACGATTCATTTGAACAAATCTTTTGAGTGAACTGATGCTAAAGATTCAGTTCACTTAAAAGAACTGGAATGCACATCACTAGTAGCTCTAAACAAAACCCGGCCACTAAACAAAAATCTTAAATCTGATATAGCCCTAACCTCTCACCAGTACCATAATCAAACTCTTAACCTAACGCTAATCCCTATGTAATCACGCCCCACCCCCCCCACACACAATAAATTGAAGACCTTTTTTCTACTGTATATCTGAGCCACAGAAAAGTGAAGGGGTTTATGCATGCTTACTCGTCCGAAATGTCCATGCGGCAGCTGCACCATTTCCGCGGCAACATCCGTCACCCTGGCACAGAGTTGTCTACATGATTTTTTTCTGTGTCACTGTCTGCTTGGCGCACAAGCACATTTTCATGGCTTGCATGGGGTAATTTTAGGTTTCCATGACAACGGCAGCAGTGAAGAGAAGCTGATGAGCTACTGAGCACTGTACTGGGGGTGTGGTGGCTGCAGGGGCTGAATGTGTGTGTGTGTGTGTGTGTGTGTGTGTGTGTGTGTGTGTGTGTGTGTGTGTGTGTGTGTGTGTGTGTGTGTGTGTGTGTGTGTGTGTGTGTGTGTGTGTGTGTGTGTGATTGCAAGAGGGATTGGGGTTATGTGTGTGTGGGCAGGGTGGGGGTAGAGAATGCCAAAAACCTTACTGCACCAGATGGACGGCCCTGATGCCCCAACACAGGGGTCGCCAAGCTTTTGTTGCATCACAGACCCGTCCCACATCAAACAATATTTTCCCTGACTGCATAAAAAAAATCGAAAAGCATGCTTTTTATTTGACTCTTTCTATCTCACATTTACTGTATTAGAGGATCGACTTGTTTTTGGTCAAATATTACCACACGCTTGTAGCATTCATAAAGCCATATGTCAGAGTTATAACGTTACAAGTCTTGCAATGTTGGTGTTTGTTGTATCAAATAACTTGTATGAGTTTCACGTCATGCCAATGCCTTGGTCCCAGAATACCTAAAGCTAGCAAGTCTAATTGTCATTCTCATCCACAAGCAGCGCCTCCAGACTGGTTGTTGGGGACTATTGAATCAGCATTGACTTGCTGGAGAACAAAGAATATTTGTGTTATTGATTTTTCACACTACCAATAGATCACACGACTTTGTGCACACGATGTGACTTAGTATGCCATTACACCTTCAGTCAGCCCTCTTTTGCTTCCTTGCTAGCTCTTTGCATGTCTCTCCCTCGTCTTTCCTGTCTCTCAGTTGCTCTCCCCTTGTCTGCTTTCCAAACTCCCATCTGTAAAATAAAACAGCGCGAGGACTCTTGGCAGAGGTGATGAAGCCAGACGATGACTGCAGTAAGAAAGACCAGAGTGGGGCCTTTTCACATGTAGAGGGAAAAAGAGCTTTGAAAGAGAGCATTGTGCTCTTTGCTCCGATTCAGTCCAGTCTGTAGCCAGCGCATTACTTTGTCACTTTAAATCAGGCTAGTGTTAGCCATAGCAACATTCAGGCTCCAGTGCTCCAGTTTAATTGATGCCAAAGACAAATTAGTAGAATAGTGTGTGAGAAAGATGCTAAATTTGGTGATAATGACTAAACCAAGGATGTGAGGAGACTGTGGAATGTCCTAAGTCATGCCATGCCATGCTTTCAGACAGGAATTGTTTTAACAAAATATGTACTGTTTTTTACTTTACATTGATAATGGTGAACAATTTGAAACAAATGATGATTCTTAACTTTTTAAATGTTATTGTGAGGAAACATTATTCTTAATAAGTGATCACTGTTTCTTTACAGGAGTAACTGATGTCATGCAGGATTTTCAGAATCTATTTTTGGAGATGGCTGAGTGAGATAGGATAAAATTGGTTCTTCCTGTTAATTTTTTATGAAGTACATCCATCCAAAGAAAGGGAGTGCAGCCTTCATCTTCTTACTTGCAGTCAATGGTGGCATTGCGAACAACACAAATCCAAAAGTTATTTCCTCAGATGAAGTCATGTGTGTCTGTCGGGAGTAAATCCAGCACATTGAGCAAGCACAGAGTAGCACTGTGTCCTCCCTTCAACATGTGTGGCGGCACCATGACACACAGCTGCAGCAAAGCGAGGGGTGAGCGGGTGGGGGTCAAGGGAAGGAAGAAGAGAGGAAGTCTGCAGTGGGGCTGGCTCCTTCCTTCGTATAGGGATTGTAGGGAAGGAGGTGAGATGAGAAAATGCGCCAACTTCCTGTCCTGCCATGACATCACATCCTGCTCTGTACTAATGAAAATCAGATGTCACCCTCAGTGGCGGGAAATGAGCTGCTGTTTTTTTTTTTTTTCTCCTGTGGCTGCTGAACAATGAATATAGAGGTCATTCATTTTGGTACACAGTGCTTTTGGCTTTGCTTATTTAACTTTTATGCAGTTAAAATAATTATAATGAAGGAGAGTTCTTTGCTAAGAAATAAAATACATACAGACAAGTAGTCATTTTCCAAAACAGATTTATTTACAGATTCACATCGCTGAAAATCTTTGAGTCCTCAATGATGGTCATGGATGTTTTTGGAAATGTGGGGAAAAATCCAAGTACCTGGAGAAAACGCAAAAGCAGATCATTGAAACGCCACATGGGAAGGCCTGACCAAAGATTTGATCCCAGAATATTTTGACTACTTTTGCCTAAATAAAAAAATGCTTGTAATTCTTCTTCTTGATTGTGTTCTTTATTTTCTGAGTAATGTTATTAAGTGAAAGCGGTCACCCATGATATTGGATAATTCAGCTATACGTCACTGCATTTATTTGTTACGTGTTGTTCGATCTGTGTTGCTGTGTCTAATGAGTGGGATTGTGCTTAATTAGGCGAGACAGGAGGGGGCTGTAAAAAGGCCACGAGAGAACAAGCGCTTCTCTATTCTCTGTTGCCACATTCAGGAACTGGGGACACAACCAGTCTCTGTGAATCATCATCTGATGAAGTGACTTTGAAGCTATACATTAGACGGACCACAATAAAGATCCTTTCTATCCCCCTCCGCCCTCGTCACCTCTTGTGCTACTCTAGTGTATTAGCTGCAGTGCTCATGGGTTAGGTGGATAGGAAATTATATTTCGGATTCAATTATCAAATGTCATTCTGTGTTTGTGTGTGATTTTATTAACATACTAGAGACACTGTTTTCATGTTCTGACTGCATTTAATGTGACAGCAACATGTCACTGTTGTTGGTTTGCAACAGTAATGTAAAACCTGTCCATTTGTAGATTAACAAAGACCCACACATTAGTCAGTCAGACTGGTCACCCACTTTAACTTTACTTCTTTTTACACATAGGTATGCAGTTATTTTAATCAACAAGCAACCATAAAAGTTAAAGCAATTAAAGAAATAATTTCATGGTTAAGCGTTAATGGTATTTACACCTGTCTGATCATTAAAATGTTATTTAAAAGTTGTCTGTAAGGCATTAACATGGCAGTTTGACAGAGTAAAGACATTAAATGAGATAAACCATGGATTTTCTTCCTTCTAAATCTGAATTTTAAGTCTAGATTATGCTACAACATCAACATTCCACAATACCAGTGATAAAACTGGGCCACAGTGCTTTACTATGTGTGATTCATCTGTGCGTGCACGTGGATCCCTGCGTGTGCGCCTTTCCTGTAGTTTGGGTCTTACTAAAGGTTCAATGTTTTTGTCTTCCTGCAGCTCAGCAGGACCACGCCAACATGGCTGCTGCAACAGATTTAATGCAGGGAGGGGAGAACGGCGTGCTCACTGGGGCTGACAGTTACCATGGTAACCACAGAACACAATGACAGAGAGGTGGGGAAAAGGGAGCCAGGCATTTTGGGTATGCAAATGGTTGTCTCGAATGTTGTTGTTGTTGGCCTTTTTTAAAGCAAGAGAGGATAGCATTATTTTGGAATTTCAGAAGATTTGTTGATATGAAAATTATTTTTATCATAGATGGATTTCTCTCTGACACACTTGCTGACTTGCTCATTAGTGACTAATGACTGACTACTGCAGACTGTTGAGGTT
Organism: Syngnathus acus; assembly: GCF_901709675.1. Classification (NCBI taxonomy): domain Eukaryota; kingdom Metazoa; phylum Chordata; class Actinopteri; order Syngnathiformes; family Syngnathidae; genus Syngnathus; species Syngnathus acus. The sequence continues at coordinate 16,669,709 of NC_051095.1, read as the reverse complement.
GTTTGTGATAAGTGGGAAGTTGCTATGTAACTACTAAAGTGGATGAGTGAGTCAAGCCTGAGATAGAAGAAAAATATAGTCGTCAGAGTTTAGTCCATGATTATGAAGGTAACGATTTACACGTGTATAAATGCAAGAATAATGCATCATTCAGGTCTCAGAGATATTTTTAAAGTCATATTAACCCTGCCATTTGTTTGTTCACACATTTAAGCCTTTTAAACAAGCCTTTTAAAAACGCCTCCCTCACTCCACATCTCATCTGTGCTTCCATCCCCCAACATCTGCAGCATCCAGCGAGTCAGAGCCCGCTCATTTGCTCCTGCACAGTGACGTCTCAGGAGGCTATTTATAGCTGCCTATGTTATTGTGTAAGTCAAAAAGATCCAAGGAAGGTTTTATGCTCCTTGCAGTGGCCACCAAATACAATTTGTGTGTCTCTAAAGAATTTTCTCTGCATTATTAGGCTACATATAAGGCACAATTTGAAACTCTAACCTTAACCCTACTTTAAAACCTTAGTTTGAAACCACAACCCTAATTTAAAACCCTAACCCTAATTTGAGACACTACTTCGAAAGCTTAACCCTAGTTTGGAATGCGGCTTTGAAACTCTAACTCTAGCTTAAAACCCTACTTTATAACCCTAACACTAGATTTAAACCCTAACTGTAATTTCAAAACCTCAACTCTACTTTTAAACCCTACTTTGAACCCTAACTCTAATTTTAAACCCTACTTTAAAGCCCTAATCCTTGTTTGAAACCCTAACCCTACTTTGAAACCCTACTTCAAAAACCTAAACCCATTTTGAAACCATCGTTTGAAACCTAACCCTAGTTTTACTATGTTCATTTTGTTTTCACTTGTCAATTATTTAACTGGTTCTTTTAGCCCAAACAAGATATTTAGGTTGAATTACCTGACATGTTTCGGCTTGGACTTCCGCCTTCATCAGAGTGTCACTGGTGTAGTTGTGACACGTCTTTATCAGCTGATGAATGAAGGCGTAGCTCACTTGTCAGATTTGACTCACCTGTCAATCTGACAGGTGAGCCTGCATTAGATGTATGGTAATTGCATAATGGTGAGAAAACGAGGCAAAGATAGCTGATTTCATAATCTTTTTATTTGAAATGTCAGTGTTCAAGAGAAAATAAAACAGCAATATAAATATTAGCATAAAAATAAGAGTAACACAGGGATAAAGCGTGGGGAGGGGAGGGGCTAAGCATTTGATAAGAAAGATAATACAGCAGGGTAGAGTAGTATTAATTCAGCAGCGGACGAACATACACATATATAATATTTATAGTCATTTGTTCATATGGACAGAAAGAGAATGCACGAGATCAAATCACCGCAAAAAGAACATTGAGAGGTTACAGAAGGATAGAAACATATTCATATTTTTTGTTGTTTCTTTACAGGGTGATAAAAGATCGAAGAGAAAATGAACACAAAAATATGCGCAACACATATCACAAGTTAACTAGTCTACGTGTGTCACTTATCTAAAGTTATCTTTTGTTTTATTTACACTGAAGAGTTAGTTGGCATGGTGCTTAGTTACTACATTGCAACACAAACTGTTGAACATCTCAAATTTTCATTTATAATTGTTTTTTTTTTTTTTTTTTTAAATCTGTGGTTTTCTTAATTTTCTTGGAAAACAAAACGCAACACATTCCAGTAGTGAGCCACGCTTTTGTGGGGAAGGACTTGATTTTGGAAAAGGTTGGACGGCGGGGGTCCCTACAACACAAACACCTGGCTCATACCATCAACAGAACTTGTGTTTATTTACAAGTGAGCGGATGGGGGCGGGAGAGGATTTTTGATAGTGGCGAAGGACGAGGATGATGAGTGGTATCGCCTCGCTGAACCCTTGACCCTAGTCTGGGCCAGTGTATTTGAGCTAGTGGTGGGTGGGGCAACGGTAGGTCCTCTGTACATTCAGCGGTTGGAGTCCAGGTTGCCCACCCTGTCAAGCCGATGGAACAAGGATTTGGGAGCAGTCACCAGAACCCCCAATCATTCCCGCTGACCAGACGGACTTCATAGCTTAGGCGTACAATTTTTCCATTGCAGCATGCAAAATAATGTCAACAGCGGGAGCAAATACTTCATCTGAATGTGGTTTACACCTTACGTCAGTGCAAAACTTCAGGGCTCTCAATGTAGGCCAGTGAGTGGTTGGGTTGGGGGAGGGGCCAGCCGGACACCTCACATTGTGGATACATGCTCAGGTCATTACAGGAAGTTAATGTCTTACTTTTTGAAACTATGGTTACAAAAGTCATTTTTTGCCAGGTAAATGCTACATGTGCATTCTGTTTACCAGCGATTTGGCAGGGGAGTAGGGGAGGGGGCGTGCCATCCTCCTCTTTTGCTTTTGCGATGCATAGTTAGCAAATCTAAACTAGAACATTGTGGTTTGAACCTTTAAAGAGCATGCAGACAAGTTTGTAATAGCGGTAAAAGAGCAGCCTTATCTCCGCAAAAGGTATGCTTGAAGATCCTGCAAAGGCCGAGCCTACATCGAAATATCATGGCGACTCGCGTACTCACAACAGCTGACTTTCCGCGTGAGGGAAAGAGCACAATAAATCCAACATGAGAGACAAAAACATTTCTCTGAATACATCACTTGTCAACCTTGGGAGGTTTCTTGTCTTAGTCAAAAGAAAAGAGAAGGAAAGGATAATAAATCACAATAACCCCCCATACCCAGCCAACAAATATCGACTGATTACATGCAGAAGCATTCGGCATGTTCAGACTCCTGAAGGCCTTCAGGACACTTCCAAACAACCGTCAGAAGTGTTCATCGTGCGATACTTCATGGTGGGGTGTGGGGGGTTTCAGCTCTCGTCAGACCCGATGGAGCAATCCCCCTCCTCCCTTTCTACTTCTTCTCCTTCTTGGTGGACTTCTTCTTGGAGGCGGGAGTCTGGGCGGCTTTCGGGGGCTCGGGCTGGCCGGACTGGGGCGGGGGTAGCGCCTGCTGGCTGGCCTGCTGGGCCATGGCCTGCTGCTGCTGCTGCTGCTGGGGGTTGGAGGTGAGCGTGGCCGTGCTGCCGGGGATGTACACATTCTGCCGGTAGTCGGGCACGTGCTGGAGGGTGAACTGGGGGCTGTAACGGGTGCTCAGGCCCATCGTGCCGGGTCCGAGGGTACCGCTCGCCTCGCTCACTGAAAAGGGAAAAGAGTGGGGTGAGGGGATGGGGTGTTTAAGGGAAGAAGGAAAGGGGAAAATAAAATTTTTAGAAAACAATCATTCAAAAAGTGAGGGAAAGCAAAGATTTTTTGCTTTGTGTTGCGAGCCAACATTGGGACTACAAGTGCGCTTCAGATATCCTGCCATTAAGGTTAACTGAAAAAAATAAAAGAGAGTGTGAATGGCTGATGCACTTTCAGCTAATTATTCTAACGCACAGACGATCAAACAAATACAAAATGAAGACACTCAAACGGAGCAAGAAATACTTTACACTGAATTAATGGCCAACCAGAGCTGCTAGGCCACACCCCAAAATATGTGATCTCTCTTGAAATTTCAATATAAATTAAAACAATCATGACTATTATTTTTTCCATAATTGCCCAGCCCAATTATGAACTGTCTGGAAATGTACCAGAATTTACTGATTCATTTGTCCTCTGCTCTGTGCGCATCACTGCTCAGCTCATAATTCTTCCTCAGCCTCTGCAATGCAGAGCTACAAACGCTTGCCCCTGCCCCCAACCCCACCGATTCAGTTGCTCCTTTACGTAAACATGGTGGGAAAACACCTTGTGCTTACTTCCAGAAAAAGCACAACATCCCTCTTCCTATCAGCAATTTTAGAGATGACCATCACCATTCTTTTCCTTCCTAACGACATCAACGGGGCCACTCGGGCTTATTTTGTGCTGACGTGGGTACAGCTGAGCACAAGGACAGATCTTTTTTTTCCACGCCACTGACAATGGGATGAAAAGAGCAGTTGACTTGAGAGCTTGTTTGCCAAAGAGCTGTTCCCTCCTCTGTTTCTGTTTTTTTAATTAAAGCATTGCTTTTATAGTCCACATTAAGCTTCTTTTCCAAGTGAGTCACCAATGTGTGGGCTCTGTTTGAGAGCACTAGAGAGAGAACATGGGATGTGCGGACGCGCAGACCTACCTTGACTTAGTGCAGTCTTAGTGTCACCCAAATGCTCCTTTTGTCTTTATTTGTTTGACTATTTGTCCTATTTAAGAAACTATTTAAATCATTCTTTTTTTTTAATTTCACCTCACTCTCACAGAAGCTCGCTCGTGAATAGTGTTTTGGCTCGCTACACAATGCAAAAAAATAAAAATAAAACAATCAGGTGACAAATCATTAAAATCATACTCTTTATTTCTAAGCAATAGCTCCATTGACAGATGAGAGTTTCCAATGAGTATCTTACTCACCATTAGCCGCAGCCATCAGGGCCTGGAGCTGCTCAGCTTCAGTTGGGGGTTGGGGCCAGGGTCCGGTTCCCATGGCAACCTCAGGTCCTCCGGCAACCCTGCGCGTGTAGGAAGGGGAAAGATGAAGGTAAGCCCGACTGTAAATAGGCAGTGGGTCATGCTTGACATTTTCTGTGTTGGTGGCAAAAGCAGAGTGGAGTGGTGATGCGTCACAGTGGCAAGCGTGTTGGAACCTTAACACAAAGTCGCACACACAGTATGTGCATGCTTGCCGTTGAGCAAAAATTGTTCAATATTTAATGCTGAGACCGTCGTCAGTATGGGTTGATGCAAACTGATCATTTCCATGTGGGCAAATTCCAGGCAGGCATGTTTATTCAAAGAGTGCCATTTGCGTGTGTAGGGAACAGAGCAGACCTACCATCTATCACTTTTCACATAGTCACACTAGTGCCGCACGAACACAAGCTGTGCCATTAACAACTGGGTCAAGCTGATTTGTAATCTGGGTTATACTGGTGATGCACAACAACATACTAGATCTTCATAAACACCCCTGAGCTTCAGAAGAATTAAACTGAAAGAAGATTAACTGGGCAAAAAAGGGGGCACCTGCTTTCCAAAATTCAACAATGCTTGTTCTTCCACCAGGCCCTGCTTTGAAGGCACCATCTCATCACTAAAGATAAAGAGCGAGCGCTTCATTTAGTCTAAACGAGCCTCTCACTTATCGCCGTCTGTGGCTGTTGAGCTCTTCCTGTGGTCAGTATTATCACTTCCTGTGGGCAAGATCGCGACTTGCGGTCCAGAGGGAGGACACCCGGCTCGACGAGGCCGGTGTTTATATCCTCGAGCCGTGTTTTATTGCCTCGCCGGGGACATTTTAGGCACATCCAGCCACATCCAGCATGTTGACCTCAAGAGAGTTTCAAGACATATCTTGTTGACTTTACGGCAGCCTTCCCTGCCGTCCATTTGATAAATTGCATGAAAAGCCACATGTGATACTGTTGGGCTGCAACCACAGAACACACACAAACATTTAGGCAACACAGTAAAGCCCGAGGAAATTAGACAAGCTTCATTTTGTTTGGTTTTGCACACATATATATGGCACGACGACACTGCACGTAAAAAAAGTGCCACAGTCCTTCCTACGCCACAGCAGGCATTGTGGCCTAAAGGCACACGGCTCAACAAACCCCATCGAACTTTTAGGGAGACTAACACAAGCTCTATGAGGTATTAGAAACAGCTACACACACACTCAGCCTGGGTGCACTATCACAGGAAACTCTCCGCCCTTCTAAACCAATCAGGCCCAGTTCATTTTCACAATTGCTGGTCAGCTACAAAGGGCAGAGAGTGGCCAGTTTCTACAGTAGGTCTAAATTAGTACCTTGTGCCACTCTTCGGCGTCCATCGTATATGAGTACCGTATGGCATGTGGGGACTAAAAACACAACATGTTATACAGTCTGACAGACATGTTTACTTTGTGCATGTACACTTGCACAGTCCAATGAGGGCCTAGACAATGCGGGTTGCTTAAAAGAAGGCTCAGTTTTCACTGACCGATTCATTCTGGTTGTGCGGTTTCTAATAGTTTTCAGTTTCTACATCTCAAGCAGTTGAATATTGCCGTTAGGGCTGCAATTAACAATTATTTTGGTAATCGATTATTCTGTCAGTTATTGTGTCAGTCGATGAATTAAAAAAACATTTGGAATTTCCATCTCTGTTCAGAAATGGGATATTACGTAATTCACAATGATAGTGGAGCAAACATGAATTATTATTTAGTCAATAAGTTGGTTTGTTACATGTTAGAAAATAGTTTATTGGTGTGTGTGCGTTTCTATGTATGTGAGTATATGTGTGTCAGGGTGATCAGGTGCCATTAAAAGACTTCTACATTTGAACCCTGGTAAAATATTGTACCACAGCTTTTGTTAAAAAAACAAGATTCATTATTGCCATGACCTGGGTGGAATTACATGGTTCTACTTCATTTCAGAATAACTCATGCATCCTCATGTCAATGTTTAGACCTACAAGAAGTGGGGATCTATAATGATGGACAATTCTTCGCTCAACTGTTCAGTTTTCATGGAGATATGCTCCATTGTGACATTGCAGCTATTCTACAAAGTCAGAATGTTTGATCCAGCTGCCGTTTAGAATCTTATTCATTTACGTGTCAGGCATAGGAAGCAAGTTTTGCTTGATGTAGCATTTCTCTCAACAGCTTTCTCGCTTGTTTCATTCCCCCCAGCTAGTCTTTTAAGGGCTAATACTGTACAGCACCGTGTTGTGCAACAATCATTGAGAAATGTTACCCATGACACGGAGCAATAACAATACGTGCCCGAAGGTGTAACCAGTAGTAATGATCCAAAAAAGCAGTTTGAGTGCAAATATATCCCATGGTGTCAGCTTGATTAGAAACACGCCTCAGATGTCAACAAAGGAGAAGAGAACAACTGCATCCTCTCCTCCCTTCCCCCACTAGCTCTGGCCACCATCGCTCATCTGCAGTACTGAAGCAAGCAGAGAGGAGAGGAACGCGAAAGGGAGGGGGAGAGGAGGCTGCGGCAGCCATTTTAGAAAGCAGGGATGCCTCGCTGAGGAGTGTGTGAGGGTGAAAGACTACCTCCCATTATAAAGTAACCACAAGGTAAAGCGTTATGATGGCATCTTAAGAACTATTTCTCATCCTTCTTCATCATTCTGTGAGTGTGAGTAAGAGGAGTGCACGTTGACTCACCCACTGGGTCCTGGTCTTGCTCCCTGGTTAAAACGCCAGTCATTGTTGGGTGGCTTTTGCTGCAAAGAGAAAAAAAGTTGCAACATGAACCGCACATTCAAGATCAACAAACCTGATGAGGTTTTCACTGGACTTGATGTAATGTTGCTTTTGTGGCTGACACATCTGTGCATATGCGTGTGTGTGAATATGTGTGTGTTGGCAGTTTTGCATCAAGACCAGACAAACATCTGCACGCTATGTAAAATGAGCAGCACTAAAGGAAGCGGTATCTGGACCACCATAAACCTTCAGACAAAATGGAAAATCATAATGGGAAAATGAAACGAGAAGACAAGACATAAACAGGCATCAGATGGAAAACTTGACAAAGCTCCGTCTCTAAATATTCATGTGACTCTATTAAATGTCTCACAGTTAAACACGGTGGAAACTGAGTGAAAAGTTGAAGATTGTATTAGAACTAGAGAGAGACTACAGATACTCTGTTTCTACATTTCTGTGTCACAAATTGCATTTTAAGGGAGTTAGGAACATTTCCCATTCATAGTTGCAGCTTTTAAATCAGATGGGCTACAGCTTCCCTGAGACGTTGAACCGCAGTACAGTAAATGGATGGATGGCCGGTTTTCTCTCCTTTACTTTTCATTCAAAATCTTATTAAATTTTGCATGAGAACAGGCCACACAGTACGAGCCCTCTAGTCTTGGCTGTTGATTTCTTTCCCACCTCTTCCCAGCTTCTCTTGTTGTGCAATGATGCAGTGAACGGATGCTGGCTGAGCTCCATGTTGTGTCCACTTAATCAACACAAGAGCTTCCCGGAGCGAGAGGCCGGGAAGATGATGCGGTACATTATTAAAAGAGATGTTCAACCCGCAGAGTATGATTGAAAGCTAAAAGATGGTCAGAAAAATCTTACAATTGGGACAGTAATGTTCAATTGTGACACATTCATTGAATATGTCATTATGGTCTCCCACGTCATGGCAACAAATAAGGCAAAAATGAAGCGAGTTCAGCATCCATCCCAAAATGAAACCACATTATCTGTGAATGAGAGTAGGATGGTGGACCTCAACCCTCGCCCACAGCTTGGCTGATGATTCTAAAGTCTAATTCTTTCATTCTAAAAATGGATGCCTCTGCTCAATGTGGCATGTGTGTTTTTCTGATAAAAAGCGATTGAGCCGCGAGTGAAGGCAAACATCCAGGAAGAGGCCCGGCATTCCAGCTGTGTGACTGGCTCTGGCACACAATGTCGAGGTCATGGGTAAAAACTATGATTGTGCTTGGATAAAAGGCTTCATTACACATTGATGTGATATTCCAAAAGCATTTGCATGTTGTCATAAAGTGGTATGAACATATCCTGCGCCAACGTTAACTACACCAAAGCTGATCTGACAACTTGAACATCTCATCTAACCAGAGGGCGCATTTGACCTTAAAAACCAGCATTTTAGTCTGCATCTGCCACATATTTGAGTGAGACAAACAAATTAGGACCTGCAAAGCAAATGAGAGCCTCTGGCGAACATCTGTTTTGCTAAAATAAAACAGACAACATAAAAATACTGAAATACGTTTGTGATTGTGTAGGAAGCATCATTCAACTGGTACAACTCGATTTTTTGTGCAGACAAAATATATTTCCTTCCATCTGGTGTGTTTTTTGTATTTTGGGAGGCACAGATGATAAACTGTATGATGGTTAAAATAGTTTGGCTGGACAGCATCTGGCGCTCTAACTGAAAGGAGGAAGTCATTTTTTTGCTCTGTTTGTCTGACAATCTCTCTCACACAGAATAGGTTGTAGAATTTCTCATCTATTCCTGCTCAGCTCAGTGGCTGCTGAAAGGAAGAACACACGCAGTAGGAAACGTGGCGTGCGTTTAATTTTATTGAACAAACACAACCGGTTAACTGACAAAACCATGAGGACATTTTCCCACAACTGCATGAGCCAGTTTGGTACATGTAATGCTTAAATGTCCAAACGAGTGTGCTGTATTTGCCTAACAACCTGACTAGCCTGCACATAAACAAACTATGAACAGCTAACAAAACACACGACCTTGGTATTGATTACTTTAACACTTCCAAAACGGGGATGCTTTCAATGGTGAGCGGACGAAAGGAAGGACATTCTATTTTTAAACATTGCTGAGGGCATGTTCAACCAAGTGTTCCGGACAGCTTGTTACAAAAGAATGGCGTTGGAAGCGAGGGAACATTAGTCACTAGGGCTCACGGCTCGTTTCTAAATATTTCCTGCTACCGTGGGGCTCTTTGTGTGTCCCACTTATCACTCGCAACCTCAAGCACGGCCACGCTAATGTGATGGCCGCCCTTCTAAAAGCATTAAAGAAAGCTCCGGCTGTTGCCGTGTGTGTGTGTGTGTGTAAAGCCACCCATCCCTTTTCTCTTTATCTTCTCCTCTTCCTCACTAGTTCTCTTGTCCTCATTGCAAGCACGTGTCACGTGGGAACACTGCGACAGATGGCACCCTGCTGACCTCAGGGCAAAGCTAATTCAGTGTAAAGGAAGAATGTCCAAAAGCTTCATGAAAAACGACATGACCGCTAAACCATATGACGGGAAGTGCACAATGTTTTGTGCTGTATAGTATGACTTCACTTCAATGAATTATATTCTGAATAAGGGTGATTCATACTTTTGAATCTTAAGAGAGGCACCATTTTGACCAAGGAAGTAAGAACAGAGTGTTGCAACTATTCATCAGCGGACAACAGGAAGTCAGGGGCCATACATATGACCCCGTGACTTCCTGTCTGAACCATAGTGTTTTTTTTTTTTCTTCCATTCCTTTGAGTATTTTTTTCCTTTGCCTGCCTTCCTCTCCTTCATGTCCCATCTTTCTCTGTTGTCTTTTTCCTCTCAGCTTTCTCGCCAATAAGTCAATATAAGAGAAGCATTTTTCTTTTTTTTTGTTTTGTTTTAAATCTGATGTCTCGTTCTTACCATCTGCTAGAAGCACTCAAGATTCCTCAATTTGACACACTCTCTATTAACATGGTTGTTTAAAATATTGGAACCAGCTAGTAAGGAGATTCCAAATTGATTAAGAAACGTTTACTTGCAAATCTAATACAATCCAACTAAAGAGCCACAATTCTGCCTTTAAAAATATAATGTTTTTTAAAATTGTGCTACATCAGTTGCCTAACAACAGAGGTGCCACATCAATGGCTTTTAATTTGTTACACTGATTTAGTAACAATTATGCTAACTAACACTCTTTAACTAAGATAATGGTATGTGGTTGTAGACAATTTGAAATTTGTGAATGCTCTTGTAATCTGTGAGTAACTGAAGCCCACCCGAATAGCTTTGCAACTATAAATGCGACAAAATGGCATCAAAACATTTTTTCCTATCTGATAAAGGTACAACCCGACAAAATGAACCTCCTCCTGGACATCAACGTAGTTCCTTGGCCGCAAATCAAGAATTTCAATACTAGACATGTCATCTAACCATAAAAACAGCAAATAGTTTTTTTCAGTAAATAACTGAGCATACATTGCCCCTAAAATATCCACAAATAGGCAAATCCGTGGAGTTTCAATGTAAAAATGCCACTGCCACTAAACGATTTGAATGAGTAAGGCAGATTTTGGAGGACAGGTGTGCCTAAAGTTGTGGCCAGGGAGTATAATCCGCTGAGAAATCTTGTGGTTCCCCCCCAAACCCAGTGTTGTCTCCTCACCTCACTGGCCGAGTTCATAAGGTGCTTCCTGCTGAGAGTGGTGTTGAGCGTGTTGTTGTGACTCAACATTGGCGTCTTCATGAACACAAAGTCACTCCTGCTGGATATGGTGGAGTAGCAGGGCCTGTAAGTGCGCGTGTGCGGATCCTGGGGGCCTCCCACCACCTCCATGTAACGGATGGGCCCGTCTGTGTTGAGCTGCAGGTGCAGGTCCTTGCCGGGCCTTTGGTGGTAGCGGCCGGACCGCTGATTACTGTAGCAGCAGTAGCAGCAGTCCGAGTCGCCCATCCCGTGCTCGCGGTGCCTCAGGCAACGTACCATTAGGATGGCAAAAGTGATAAAAGACACACCTGATACACAGGCGAGAGAGATGATGAGGTACAAGGTGATGTCCGACATCCCGCTGCGTGGCGAGAACGGCGTGTGGTGAGGTCTCGCCGGAGCATCATCCGCTACTCCCTTCTCGTCCACGGTGATCGTAATGTTAACCCGGCTGGACTTGGGCGGCTCGCCATTGTCTTGGATGATGACCACAATGTCATAAGTGGAGCCTTCTTCCTCTTCAGCCCACTTGCGGGCTGTGCGGAGGTCGCCAGAGTGCGCCCCGATACGGAACATGCCGGCATTTGGTCCCGGGGCGATGGAGTAAAACAACCAGGCATTGTGCCCGCTGTCCGCATCCACCCCCACAAGTTTGTTTATGAGATACCCCGGTCCAGCTGATGGGGGCACACTGAGCTGAAGTCCTTTGTCTGGTGGAAACGCAGGGTAGACTATCATGGGTGTGTTGTCATTCACATCCACTACAAACACATGGACAGTGACGTTGGCGGCCCGAGGTGGCGTCCCAGCGTCACGGGCCTGGACTTCGATACGGAAGGCCTTCAGCTGCTCATGATCCAAGGAACGCATGCTGAAGATTTGGCCGCTCTCTGGGTTGATGTAGACGTAGGAAGAAATGGGGGAGCCCTGCACCATGCTTGGAAGAATAGAGTAGGTGATGCGAGCATTTTCCCCCAGGTCCGGGTCAGTTGCAGAGACAGCTGTGATCGGGGCACTCGCGGCGTTATTCTCAGGGATGTCCACCGAGTAGGAGTTTTGGGAGAAGGTGGGGGCGTTGTCATTGACGTCGGAGAGCTTTACCACAAAGGTGGTTTGCGAGGACAGGGGGGGCGAGCCGCCGTCGGTGGCCTTGATGACCACCTTGTACTCGGACTCGAGCTCACGGTCGAGCGGCCCCGCCGTGGTGAGGCTGTAGTGCATGCCAAAGGCTGAGTTGAGTTTGAATGGCAGACCTTGTGGAATGGTTAAACTAACCTCACCGTTCTTGCCCGAGTCCAGATCTCGAGCACTGATGAGGGCTATCACCGTCTCAGGGGCGGAGTTTTCTTGGATGGGGCTTGTGAGTGACGTCAGAGTGACCTCTGGCACGTTGTCGTTGACGTCGATGACGTCCACGATGACGTTGCAGGAGCCCTCCATCGCTGGGGAACCCCCATCTCGGGCCTGCACCGTGATGTGATGGGATGTAGCTTTCTCATAATCCACCTCGCCGTTCACACGAATCTCCCCGCTCTTCGTATCCACGGTGAAAAGTTTAACGACACGCTCTGGCGTGTATTTACTAAACATGAATGATATTTCTCCATTGCGACCCGAATCCACATCCGTGGCGTTCAGTTTCGTCACTAAAGTGCCCAGTGCCACATTCTCCAACAGGCTCACTTTTTTAACAGACTCCTCAAAAATAGGCGCGTTGTCATTGACGTCTAAAAGTTTAATGAGAAGCAGCGTGGAGCCTGATTTTTGCGGCTGCCCCCCATCCACAGCCGTAAGCAGCAGCTCAAACGAGCCCTGCACTTCCCTGTCAAGAGGTTTGTCCACCACAAGCTCTGGAAACTTGCTGCCGTCACTTTTTGTCTCGACATTCAATATAAAGAAGTCATTTTCTGCGAGGTGGTATGTGCGTAATGAGTTGGTCCCCACGTCCGGGTCGTGCGCACTCTCCAAGCGAAACCTTGTTCCTTGCGCGGCGGCCTCGGACACCTCCAAAGACACGCTGCTGGTGGAAAAATTCGGAGCGTTGTCATTCACGTCCACGATGTCCACCACGACTCGTTGGATCGCCAAAGGATCCGACAAAAGTATCTGAAGGTGTAGTGAGCAGGACGACCTCAAGTCGCACATCTGCTCTCTGTCAATCTGCTGCTTAATCACCAAATCGCCGCTCGCTTGCCTCACCTCAAAATACTGAGTGCCTGATTCAGACACCACCCGCAGCCCCCTTTGGACAATCGCCTGAGTGCTCAGGCCTAAATCTTTAGCGATGTTCCCCACGATGGATCCCGGACTGAGCTCCTCCGACACGGAGTAGCTCAGCTGGGCGAAGGCGGAGGAGAGGCAGGCCAGAAAGCACAAGAGGCGCGACAGCTGGCTCCCTCCTGCGGGGCGCTTCCTCTGCCTCCACTCCATTGTCCAGGGAAACGCTGAAACTTCTTCCCTCACCGTTTTGTATCCATTATTGTTTTGGGTTAAGACGAGTCCGTCCAGTTCGGTTGGGAATATATCCGCACGGCGGGAGGGATGGCAAGTTTTGATGCGATCATGACCGCCGACTTTCACGGGAAAACGAGGCCGAAAAACTCAACTTCGCTTCCCTCCACTCCAACTTCGCTCTGGCTACTTTCTCTCCTGCCTCGCTCCACTCGTGGGCGTGGAGATGACACAAGAGGCCTCCCCCCTCATTGCCGCACACACACTCACTCACAGACGCAACAAATGTCTCTCACTCACAAGCACACGCTTCCCTGCGCGCACACATACGCTGCAAACTATTTTTTCCATTGACTCCCCTTTCCATTGACTCCCCTTTCAAATATAGCCTACTATGTTCAAAAAGGGGGGTTCTAGAAAGGCCACCAAGACACTTTCCAGTGCACCGTTGGGTATTCGTTCATTTGTTGCGAGTGGTGGGGGGAAAAAGTTCGGAAAGTTTTTTCACCCATAAGGGGGCGCCATATCCAAACGAACCGACGTCAAATTGTACAAGATGCCGCACAAAATAATAGCGGTCAAAGGTTTGTTTTTTTTGTTTTTTTAAAAGTTGAATTTACTCCGATATATTTTGTCAAGTACTTATTCCACTCAAAATTGGAGTTTTGGATGAACCTTTTTCCAATTTTGAGGGTCATTTTCCTATAAGTGAAGACCTGCGCACCTGATTAAACCTTACTTATCGAGGTTTGCAGTCAGTTGGGATGGCTTGTCTACTCCACCATCTAAATTAAGCCAAAAATAAATGATGTGGGGGGGATTGAACAACACAGCCTAACGTAGCGCTTCAGTGTACTCAAGCATTGCCTGATTTTATTTGCTGCTATTATTGCGGTTATTATTTATCAAACAATCTACTGTGTACTGCTGTAACACGTTAATTCTCTTTTGAATCATTACATTATGCAAGTACGACACATTGCTTGATTACATTTGCAGCAAAACAAAATAGCCTACCTGTGTAATATGTCAGACTGAAACGGTGCCATTTACTAAAATATATTCACAACAATGACCTGAATTCTGAAATCATGTCACTTGATTTGAGTTATCTGCTCACCTGCTGGCTCTCAAAGGTCCAGGTGCTGTCAGGCAAAGAAGCGTCCAGGACGCTGATAACCTCTTTAAAGTCAGTGGTGCTGCTGGGCTTGACCAAAGTGAAATCACTGTACTCTGACATGGGAGACAAGCACGACCTGAAGGAGTGACTCTGAGACATGACGTCACCTCCCAGAACCTCCACGTACTTGATAGGTCCGTCGGTGTTGAGCTGAATTTGGAGATTTCTGTTTGACTTCTTGTTCTCGTCGGAGTGTGTCCGCCTCATGCAGCAAGTAGCGCCGCTCGCACTGCTCCGCATGCATTTGACGGCCAAGACGAGCAAAGTGAGCAGAGACAGCACGGACACCGAGGCCAGAGACACAATCAGATACAGCGTGATTGTGCCGCCTTTCTTGCCGGGCTCGGACGCCTTGTATCTCAGTTCTGACACGAGCTCGCTCACGCCGTCCTCCAGCAGGATGGACAATGTGACGGTGGCCGACTGAGCCGGTTCCCCGTCGTCCTTGACCTCTATGATCAGCCTCTGAGAGGAGTCGTCATGCTCGGACACGGCGCGTTTAGTCCTCACCTCCCCTGTGTACAAATTGAGCGTGAACAGAGAGGTGTCCGTGGCCTCCGCCACTTTGTATGAGACCCACGCGTTGTGGCCCGAGTCGGCGTCCACGGCTGTCACCTTGGTGAGCAGGTGGCCCGCCTTGGCCGAGCGGGGCACCCTCAGGTGGGAGGCGGCGTGGGGTGAGGGGTATATGACGGCGGGGGCATTGTCGTTCTGGTCCAGGATGAAAACATGGACAGTGGTGCTACTGCTGAGCGAAGGCGAGCCCTGGTCCTTAGCCTCAACTAAAACTTGAAACACTTTGACTTTCTCGTAGTCGAACGAGTGCATGCTGTAGATGCTGCCGTTCTCGGAGTTCACGTAAACGTACGACGACACGGACACGTCGTGCACTTTAGAGTCCACGATAGAGTAAGATACTTTGGCATTTTCACCAGCATCCGGGTCACTTGCGGACACCGAGTACAATATAGAGCCTGCTACTCCGTTCTCCTTTAAATAAACATTATACGAGCTCTGAGAGAATTGAGGAGGGTTGTCATTAACATCAGTGATGCTGACAGCGATCACTTTCTTACTGGAGAGAGGAGGAGAGCCTGCATCAGTGGCTGTAATCTCAATGTTGTACACAGACACACTCTCGCGGTCTAAAGCGCCACTGGTCACCAGCGCATAATTATTAGAAAATGAGCTTTTTAGGGCAAATGGGCATCCCCTTTTCAAGTGTAACGTCACATTACCGTTATTACCTGAGTCGAGATCACGAGCACTAATGAGGGCGACAACAGTTCCACTCTGGGCGTCCTCACGAACAGGCTTTGGCTGAGAGGTGAGGACGATTTCAGGAGTATTATCATTGACGTCCAACACATCAACCTGCACACGACAATGACCCTCCATCTCGGGGCTGCCTTTATCTTTAGCGGTTATGTCAATGCCATATGACTTTGCTGTCTCATAGTCTAATTCTCCCTTTAAAGTGATCTCACCAGTAACGGGGTTTATATCAAACAAGGACAACGTGGAATCGGGAGTTGCAGAGCCAAATGAAAATTCAATGTCACCATTCAAACCTTCATCTGCATCTGTTGCTTTTGGTCTGACAATGACAGTCCCTTTTACAGCTTTTTCACCCACGGTTACCTTGTAGAGATTTTTCTCAAATATTGGGAAGTTATCATTGTTGTCAAGTACATTTATGGTAATTTCGGAAGTGCCTGATCTAGCCGGACTACCCCCATCAAATGCAGTTAATAATATTTTATGTACAGCCTTTTGCTCTCTGTCTAACGACTTATCCAGCACGAGCTCAGGGACGGGTTTTCCACCCTCTATTTCTTTTATTCTAAGGGAACAGCAGTCGTTTTTACTGAGAATATAAGATTTAATTGAATTGCTTCCCACATCAGGGTCTGTTGCGCTCTTTAAAGGAAAACGCGTTCCCACAGCAGCAGATTCTGCTAATTTTAAAGATTGCTCAATAGAAACAAAATTGGGAGAGTTATCATTAATATCTCGTATTTCAACCTCGATTCTATGCAATTGCAACGGGTCCTCGATGACGACCTGCAGGGGGAGCACGCAGCTGGCGCTTTGTCCGCATAAAGCCTCTCTGTCTATCCTGTCGCTGACCAGCAGCTCGCCCTTCCCCGCATCCACGCTGAAATACTGCTTACCAGCCTCAGCGGCGACACGCAGTTTGCGCTCAAATATTTCAGACAGCCCCAAAGACAGATCTTTAGCCAGATTTCCCACCACCGAACCTTTTTTGAGCTCCTCTGGGATGCTATAACGAGTCTGTGCATGCACTGTAGTCCACAAGAAAAAATGCCACAAAAGAGCTTGCCATCTCCAGTCTCGGCATCCTATTGTCTTTGTCATCCCTGTCTCAGTAAAATGCATCACTTCCCATCCACAGAAGACGATACCATAAGGACATAATCCATATTCCGAGCACGTGACACAAAAAAAAAATATCCATCCATAGTCAGGAATAAAATAAAATGAAGTATAATGGCACTACATGCCAGATATACACCCTCTCCTCCCTATACTGAGCATTGTGGTTGCGGTGCTCGGTCGTATGGGGGAGGGAGAAGATCTCTTTGTACAGTTCAGATTGCTATTGGCGCATAGCATCCATCTGCTCGGCCAATCATAGGCGATCACGGTATCACTGTTACACACCAACATTCGCATCTGTGCTCAATGGAGTCAATGGAGAGCAAGAAAAGAGAATTATCAACAAATATATTTTTTAAAAGAGGTGCGTAAAAATATTCCCTTTAAAAATACAATAATTAAATTGGAATGAAAGAGAAAAGGCTTTAAAATATAATTACTATATGGTTGTAGAAAAAAAATTCAGAACTGCACTGTACCATATTGAATGTTTTTCTGCTCCCTTTAAATATAGATTAGTGTAGGTACATGGGGGAGTAAAAAATGCGTCTCAGTGCATTGCAATCCATTGCGGTGGTGTACTTAATAATATGGCCAGTGGTATTTAACTACGACAGCACAATAGTCATTTTACAATGCAAAGGAAATACCAACCATCAAAACTGGCATTTGTTAGATTATTTATTTTTTTGTACATTTAGATATGTGAAAGCACACTGCACATGTATCAAAATATACTTCATGAGTAAAAAAAAATACTGAGAGCTAACTAATTCTGGTTTCACAAGCACAAGTAGGTTTTTCCTATTCTGAGCTTTGACGTTGAAAATTATTATTTTTTTGGAAAGCGCGTTATAATTCTGCTCACCTGCTGGCTCTCAAAGGTCCAGGTACTGTCAGGTAAAGAGGCGTCCAGGACACTGATGACCTCTTTAAAGTCAGTGGTGCTGCTGGGCTTGACCAAAGTGAAATCACTGTACTCCGACATGGGAGACATGCACGACCTGAAGGAGTGACTCTGAGACATGACGTCACCTCCCAGAACCTCCACGTACTTGATAGGTCCATCAGTGTTGAGCTGAATTTGGAGATTTCTGTTGGGCTTCTTGCCCTCGTCGGAGCTTGTCCGCCTCACGCAGCAAGTAGCGCCGCTCGCGCTGCTCCGCATGCATTTGACGGCCAAGACAAGCAAAGTGAGCAGAGACAGCACGGACACCGAGGCCAGAGACACAATCAGATACAGCGTGATTGTGCCGCCTTTCTTGCCGGGATCGGGCGCCTTGTGTCTCAGCTCCGAGACGGGCTCACTCACACCGTCCTCCAGCAGGATGGACAGCGTGACGGTGGCCGACTGGGCCGGTTCCCCGTCGTCCTTGACCTCTACGATCAGCCTCTGAGAGGAGTCGTCGTGGTCCGACACGGCACGTTTAGTCCTCACCTCCCCCGTGTACAAATTGAGCATGAACAGAGAGGTGTCCGTGGCCTCCGCCACTTTGTACGAGACCCACGCGTTGTGGCCCGAGTCGGCGTCCACGGCCGTCAACTTGGTGAGCAGGTGGCCCGACTTTGCCGAGCGGGGCACCCTCAGGTGGGAGGCGGCGTGAGGGGAGGGGTATATGACGGCGGGGGCGTTGTCGTTCTGGTCCAGGATGAAAACATGGACGGTGGCGCTACTGCTGAGCGAAGGCGAGCCCTGGTCCTTTGCCTCAACCACAATTTGAAACACTTTGACTTTCTCGTAGTCGAACGAATGCATGCTGTAGATGCTGCCGTTCTCGGAGTTCACGTAAACGTACGACGACACGGACACGTCGTGCACTTTAGAGTCCACGATAGAATAAGACACTTTGGCGTTTGCGCCGGCATCCGGGTCACTTGCAGACACCGAGTACAATATAGAGCCTGCTACTCCGTTCTCTTTTAAATAAACATTATACGAGCTCTGAGAGAATTGAGGAGGGTTGTCATTAACATCAGTGATGCTGACAGCGATCATTTTCTTACTTGAGAGAGGAGGAGAGCCTGCATCAGTGGCTGTAATTTCTATGTTGTACACAGACACACTCTCTCGGTCTAAAGCGCCACTTGTGACAACTTCATAATTTTTGGAGAAAGATGGCTTGAGGGAGAAAGGTGAACCCTTATTAAGATGTAAAGTTACTTTACTATTATTGCCAGAGTCAATGTCTTTCACACTAATCAGAGCCACCACTGTGCCTGATGGCGCATCTTCTTGCACAGGACTGGGTTTAGAAGTCAGAACAATTTCGGGAGCATTATCATTTATGTCTTCTATATTAAGCTGTAGTCGACAGTGCCCTTCCATTTCGGGTACTCCTTTGTCCTTTGCAATTAAATCAATCAGATAAGACGGGGATTTTTCAAAGTCCAGTTCACCCTTTAAAATTATTTGCCCATTTCTTTCATCAATGTCAAATATTGATAAAACAGCTTCTGGAGTACGAGGGCCAAAAGAATATTTAATTTCACCGTTAAAACCATGATCAATATCCGTAGCTTTTACTTTCAATACATATGTTCCCTTTGTGCTATTTTCCTTCAAGGAAACTTTGTACTCCTTTTCATCAAAAATAGGAACATTATCATTATTATCAAGCACATCGATTATAATTTTACATGTTCCGGATTTTACAGGGTTACCTCCATCCAGCGCCGTTAAAAGCAACTGGTGAATGGACATATTTTCCCGGTCCAATGATTTTTCTAATATCAATTCTGGGGCACTCATACCATTTTTTTCGTTTTTAAATTTTAAAGAGAAATATTCGTTTTTGATTAGTGTGTAACTTTTCAAAGAATTACCAACAACATCAGGATCATCTGCAGTCTCCAAAGGAAAACGTGTACCTACTGCAACGGATTCTGGTATTTTAAGGTTTATTTCTTGCGTTGGAAAACGAGGGGAATTGTCGTTAATATCCTTAATTTCTACTTCAATTCGATGCGACCGCAAAGGGTTTTCAACTACTACTTGTAGAGGCAGCACGCAGGTGGCGCTTTGTCCGCATAATGCCTCTCTGTCTATCCTGTCACTGACCAGCAGCTCGCCCTTCCCCGCATCCACGCTGAAATACTGCTTACCAGCCTCAGAAGCGACACGCAGCTTGCGCTCAAATATTTCAGACAGCCCCAAAGACAGATCTTTAGCCACATTTCCCACCACGGAACCTTTATTGAGCTCCTCTGGGATGGTGTAACGAATCTGAGCAGTCACTGTAGTCCACAAGAAAAAATGCCACAAAAGAGCCTGCCATCGCCAGTCTCGGCATCCTATTGTCTTTGTCATCCTTGCTCCGTTATAACGCAAACATCCTCATCAGCATCCTCTTCATGGCAATTGTAAAATCCACACAAAAGGGGGATATTTCCACAATAAACACCTCAAGCCATATGAGCAGAACTACTGATTTCGATTTGTTTAAATGGTTAAGAAAATATACAGCGGATTCCTTTCTGTCTGTGCTCCAGCGCAGTGCATTCTCCGTGTTCGTATGAGCTACGTGGGGGCTGGGACGAGATTGCTTTGTACAGTCTTCAATTCTATTGGTTTACTGTCTGCGCTTCCACCGGCCAATGAGAAAGAATCTGATCTCCATTGCGTCTTAAAGTCATACCATCCCTTCACTTCCCTGGAGTTGTAATCGTTTCAGTGTGACATACAGACAACTGTTTGCCGCACTCAAAACAACATAAATGACAATTTCATAAGAAATCTAAAGTGCAAATAATCCTAATAATAACCCTGATAATAATAATAATAATAATAATAATAATAATAATAATAATAGCAATAACACCGTAATAACTGCTACTACAATGACCAATCATAATAATAATAATTTAGAAATTTAGTATTTTGTAATAACAGTCATTTGTTTAATGAAAAAAACAAAGTTAAATTATGACATAGTAAATAATATTTTAAAGCCGCTGTCCACACTCAAGGTTTCTTATGTCTGAGAAGTATAGAGTTAAAGTCTAATACCACAAACACGTTTCTTTGTTTTAACACTGCTGTGGCTAAATGTCAAGATAATCACGCAATAGAAAATTCTCCGTATTTTTGAGACATTGTAGTCTATGAGTTTTAAAAATATTTGTAATGGTAACTTGAGTTTCGAGTGTCTTTAAAAATAGGTGCCGATGTTGTGATGCTGGTTGAACGAATTCAGTTTTGTTTACTTAATGCTGTCTCGGCAGATATGTTAACTCATTTCAATGCCAAAACATTTTAATAAAAGTAACAAAAAAAAAAGGGGGTGGGGGTGTGTGACTTGCACAACACATCATAGAGAGACAGACACCGAGAACGGTACAATATGCTTGTGTAGCTTGAAGCTCATATTATAATAGAATTAAACCGTTTTCGTTTCTTGGAAAAAAAGTTTTTTTTATTTTTATTCAGATTGAAGGTTTTGTTTTTTGGCCGACGATTTACGATTTTCACTGTATTGAAAGCCTATGCATACTGATAAAAAGTTATGTTAATTGTTGTTCAATAATAATGCAACTGTATGAGCCATTGTGTATTGTAGCTACAGCCCGTCAATCCGCTTGGTAGACCTATTGATTGCACATAAAAATTTCTACTTATATTGTTAGATGGTTCATACTTTCAAAAATACCTAAAAATAAATTTCAGTGTATGCCTTGATAATGGTTAATATAGTTTTGGTAAATAAATAAATAAATAAATAAATAAATAAATAAAGTCTCCCCAAAATCACACTGTTGCCTTGTTTCTGTGTAACACTTATGAAACAGTTTTTGACGTAAACACAATATACTGGACTAATAGCTACTAAGTAAGCAAAAAAAAAAAAAAAAAAAAAAAAAAACAGTATATAACTGAAGGATTCATTCGAACACCGCCCATCCTCCCATTAACAACTGCGCGATTAAAGTCACTGTCCGCTGCTGTGGTGCTGATGTTTTTTCAGCGTGACCGCTTTAATGCCGTCCTATTCTGGATCAAAAAACTTATTGCAAATGCAACTTTAAGATATTTCATCTTTCAAAAGCTGAGCGTCAGTGCTCGAAAATAATTTGTTAATAAGTGATCGTGTAATAAGCCGAACTTAAAGAATGAATCACGAATAGTTCGATAAAAAATGTGACAAGGTGCGCGGAACGAGGAGACAGAGTACTGCAATTTGTCCTTGAGTTTAAACAAAAGCAGCGCTCACCTGCTGGCTCTCAAAGGTCCAGGTGCTGTCAGGCAAAGAAGCATCCAGGACACTGATGACCTCCTTAAAGTCAGTGGTGCTGCTGGGCTTGACCAAAGTGAAATCACTGTACTCCGACATTGGAGACATGCACGACCTGAAGGAGTGACTCTGGGACATGACGTCACCTCCCAGAACCTCCACGTACTTGATAGGTCCATCGGTGTTGAGCTGAATTTGCAGATTTCTGTTGGGCTTCTTGTGCTCGTCGGAGCTTGTCCGCCTCACGCAGCAAGTAGCGCCGCTCGCGCTGCTCCGCATGCATTTGACAGCCAAGACGAGCAAAGTAAGCAGAGACAGCATGGACACCGAGGCCAGAGACACAATCAGATAAAGCGTGATTGTGCCGCCTTTCTTGCCGGGATCGGGCGCCTTGTGTCTCAGCTCCGAGACGGGCTCACTCACGCCGTCCTCCAGCAGGATGGACAGCGTGACGGTGGCCGACTGGGCCGGTTCCCCGTCGTCCTTGACCTCTACGATCAGCCTCTGAGAGGAGTCATCGCGCTCGGACACGGCGCGCTTAGTCCTCACCTCCCCCGTGTACAAATTGAGCGTGAACAGAGAGGCGTCCGTGGCCTCTGCCACTTTGTACGAGACCCACGCGTTGTGGCCCGAGTCGGCGTCCACTGCCGTCAGCTTGGTGAGCAGGTGGCCAGGCTTGGCCGAGCGGGGCACCCTGAGGTGAGTAGCGGCGTGAGGGGAGGGGTATATGACGGCGGGGGCATTGTCGTTCTGGTCCAGGATGAAAACATGGACGGTGGCGCTACTGCTGAGTGAAGGCGAGCCCTGGTCCTTTGCCTCAACCACAACTTGAAACACTTTGACTTTCTCGTAGTCGAACGAATGCATGCTGTAGATGCTGCCGTTCTCGGAGTTCACATAGACGTACGATGACACGGACACGTCGTGCACTTTAGAGTCCACGATACAGTAAGACACTTTGGCGTTTTCACCAGCATCCGGGTCACTTGCGGACACCGAGTACAATATAGAGCCTGCTACTCCGTTCTCCTTTAAATAAACATTATACGAGTTCTGAGAGAATTGAGGAGGGTTGTCATTAACGTCAGTGATGCTGACAGCGATCATTTTCTTACTCGAGAGAGGAGGAGAACCTGCATCAGTGGCTGTAATTTCTATGTTGTACACAGACACACTCTCTCGGTCTAAAGCGCCACTAGTCACCAGCGCATAATTATTAGAAAAAGACGGTTTTAGAATAAAAGGGGACCCTTTTGGTATCTGCAGCGTTACTTTGCTATTATTACCAGAGTCTACATCACGTGATGTTAGCAGAGCCACAACAGACCCGCTTGGTGCATCCTCCCGAATCGGCTGCGGTTCCGATGTGAGGATAATTTCTGGAGCATTATCATTAATATCAATAACATCAATCTGCACACGACAGTGACTCTCCATTTCAGGGATTCCTTTGTCTTTAGCAGTCACTTCAATTTTGTAGGATGAAGCTTTTTCATAATCTAAATCTCCTTTTAAAAACATTTCACCCGTTTGCAAATTTAATTTAAACACAGACAACACAGAATCGGGTGTGCGAGTGCTAAAAAAATATTCTACCTCCCCGTTTTGTCCCTCGTCTGCATCAGTCGCTGTAATTTTAAGTACAAACGCATCTTTTGCCACGTTCTCTTGTAAGGACGCTTTATATACATTTT
Source organism: Syngnathus acus (assembly GCF_901709675.1). Taxonomy (NCBI): domain Eukaryota; kingdom Metazoa; phylum Chordata; class Actinopteri; order Syngnathiformes; family Syngnathidae; genus Syngnathus; species Syngnathus acus. Next base: position 16,645,775 of record NC_051095.1, on the reverse strand, counting down.
TGTCAAAAACGGGGAAGTTGTCATTATTGTCAAGCACTATAACAGTAATTTGTGTAGTACCAGACATAACTGGATTCCCTCCGTCTAAAGCAGTCAGTAGGAGCTGATGAGAAGATTTCCTTTCTCTGTCCAGTGGTTTTTGTAACACTAACTCAGGAACTAATTTACCATCCTCTACCTCCTTCATTTTTAATATGAAACAATCGTTTTTAGCCAAAGTATAAGTTTTTACCGAATTACTTCCAACATCTAAATCTTCTGCGCTTTCCAAAAGGAAACAAGTTCCAAGTGCGGCTGATTCTGCTATTTTTAATGAGAGTTCGTTCGTATGAAACTGAGGTGAATTGTCATTAATGTCTTTAATGTCTATTTCAATCCGGTGCAAATTTAAAGGTTTTTCAACCACCACTTGCAGAGGAAGGACGCAGGTGGTGCTTTGTCCGCATAAAGCCTCTCTGTCTATCCTGTCGCTGACCAGCAGCTCGCCCTTCCCCGCATCCACGCTGAAATACTGCTTACCAGCCTCAGAGGCGACACGCAGCTTGCGCTCAAATATCTCAGAAAGCTCCAAAGACAGATCTTTTGCCAAATTTCCTACCACCGAGCCTTTCTTGAGCTCCTCTGGAATGCTGTAACGAGTCTGAGAAGCACCCACTGTCGTCCACAAGAGAAAATGCCACAAAAGAGCCCGCCATCGCCAGTCTCGGCATCCTATTGTCTTTGTCATCCTTGCTCCGTTATAATGCAAACATCCTCATCAGCATCACGACAATTGGTCTATCCATGCAAACGGGGATATTTCCAAAGTGAACGGCTCAAGCCATCTGAGCAAAACAACAAATTTATATCCGTTTGAATATTAAAAATTACGAGCTGATTCCTTTCTGTCTGTGCCGCAGCTCAGTGCTTTCTTGTGTTAGTGAGATGAAGCTGTGTGGGGGCAGGGACGAGATTGCTTTGTACAGTCTTCAGTTCTATTGGTTCACGGCTGCATTTCCACCCGCCAATGTGGAGCCAGTTGATCGACATTCTCTCTTAAAGTCACAGTATTATCTCTTTGAAAGCAGTACTGCTTTCACGTAGAACACATTTATGATCTGTGAAAAAAAAATCATCTTTGTCTATAACCATGTTTTTACCCTAATTTGAAACGTGATATATATCAAAAAAATGTTTAAAAAATGATGTTTTTGCTGCATTTATGAGAAAAAAATATTTTTATTGACCCTCAGCACTGTCCAAATTTAAGTATATTTGGTTGTTTTCAAAGGCCTTTTCCCTTTCAAAATGAAATTAATTTAGTCTCATTCTACACCAGTAGGTGGCGGTAGTACGCCATTAATGACAAAAGCTGCTTTCACCGATACAGCCTTGAGACAGGAGTATGTAAATATAGTTTTCCCCCACACGTAAGCGTCATTAAAACAGAATCTAAGTCTTACATTTCAGAGAAAATGTCAATCCAATGGGAAGTATAAAAATAAATTCAGAAAATATTCGTTTTAATTCAACAGACTGTTGACGCTAAAGTCGCTGACCATGGTGCTGAATACTTTCTATATAAGGAATTTGCGTGACTGACACACATACAGAAAGCTGAATACGCTTTGCGGGATTTTAATTTAGCCATTAACATAATAAAGACTATTTATACTCTTAAAATGTAAATGACCAGAGCCTGTTTTAGAGCCAAAGTCATTTAAAATTTTGGAAGGACATTATGGGGAAACTACTATTTTTAAACCAACCACTCCGTTCAAGTACGTTTCAAAGTTCTACACATCATTTTGTTTTATTGTTTCCACGAGGAGCCGAATGCAGCTAAGTAAAAACTAAAATTATTCCCAGTGACATTTTTTTCCTTCCAATAATTAGTCCTGTGGTGACAGATATTGCAAAACCCCGCCCTCACTGTTACACCCTAAAACAAACTATTCCATAATTCTTTGGCTGTACCTCAATCTGAAGCCACCATTTGGTATCATTGGTCTTAAATGTAAGTTATTCATCTGAAATAAGTGTGCAGTACATGGATTTAAATAGCATCACAATATGAATACAGCAACCAAGAGGCTGAGTAGCGAATGGAAAAGCTGGTCAACTAACAACTGAATACAAACAGTGACAAAGTGTGCATGACAAGGAATCAGTTGCACAAGTTGTCCTTGAGGTCAAACAAAAGTAGTGCTCACCTGCTGGCTCTCAAAAGTCCAGGTGCTGTCAGGTAAAGAAGCATCCAGGACACTGATGACCTCCTTAAAGTCAGTGGTGCTGCTGGGCTTAACCAAAGTGAAATCACTGTACTCCGACATGGGAGACAAGCACGACCTGAAGGAGTGACTCTGAGACATGACGTCACCTCCCAGAACCTCCACGTACTTGATAGGTCCATCAGTGTTGAGCTGAATTTGGAGATTTCTGTTTGACTTCTTGTTCTCGTCAGAGTGTGTCCGCCTCCCGCAGCAAGTAGCACTGCTCGTGCTGCTCCTCATGCATTTGACGGCCAAGACGAGCAAAGTGAGCAGAGACAGCACGGACACCGAGGCCAGAGAAATGATCAGATAAAGCGTAATTGTGCCACCTTTCTTGCCGGGCTCGGGCGCTTTGTATCTCAGCTCCGAGATGGGCTCGCTCACGCCATCCTCCAGCAGGATGGACAGCGTGACGGTGGCTGACTGGGCCGGTTCCCCGTCGTCCTTGATCTCTACGATCAGCCTCTGAGAGGAGTCGTCGTGCTCAGACACGGCACGCTTAGTCCTCACCTCCCCCGTGTACAAATTGAGCGTGAAAAGAGAGGCGTCCGTGGCCTCTGCCATTTTGTACGAGACCCACGCGTTGTGGCCCGAGTCGGCATCCACGGCCGTCAGCTTGGTGAGCAGGTGGCCAGACTTGGCCGAGCGGGGCACCCTCAGGTGGGTGGCGGCGTGAGGGGAGGGGTATATGACGGCAGGGGCATTGTCGTTCTGGTCCAGGATGAAAACATGGACAGTGGCGCTACTGCTGAGCGAAGGCGAGCCCTGGTCCTTTGCCTCAACCACAACTTGAAACACTTTGATTTTCTCGTAGTCGAACGAATGCATGCTGTAGATGCTGCCGTTCTCGGAGTTCACGTAGACGTACGATGACACGGACACGTCGTGCACTTTAGAGTCCACGATAGAATAAGACACTTTGGCGTTTTCACCAGCATCCGGGTCACTCGCGGACACCGAGTACAATATAGAGCCTGCTACTCCGTTCTCTTTTAAATAAACATTATACGAGTTCTGAGAGAATTGAGGAGGGTTGTCATTAACATCAGTGATGCTGACAGCTACGGTTTTCTTACTAGAGAGAGGAGGGGATCCCGCATCAGTGGCTCTAATCTCAATGTTGTACTCAGATACACTCTCTCGGTCTAAAGCGCCACTGGTGACCAGCGCGTAATTATTAGAAAATGACGGTTTAAGAGTAAATGGTGAGCCTTTGGGAAGATTCAAAGTTACTTCGCCATTTTTGCTAGAGTCAGGGTCACGTACACTCAGCAAAGCTACAACCGTTCCAATTGAAGAGTCCTCTGGTACCAAACTCGGTTCAGATGTTAATAATATTTCTGGTGCATTGTCATTTACATCTAACACATCAACATGCACACTGCACCGACCTTCCATTGTGGGGAAGCCTTTATCTTTTGCAGTAATTTCAATTCGATAAGAGGACTGCTGTTCATGATCCAAATTATTTTTTATTAATATATCTCCACTAATAGGGTCAATGTGAAACAATGCCAGCACTGATGGTGGTGTGTGTATTCCGAGAGAGTACTCTACTTCACCATTTGGACCATCATCTATGTCTGTTGCCTGTGTTGTAATGACAAAAGAGCCATTTGGGCTGTTTTCTTGGACAGATATTTTATATGATTTATGATCAAACAAAGGAACATTGTCATTAACGTCAAGAACTTGTATTCTGATTTTTGAAGTTCCCGATTTGACAGGGTTGCCACCATCAAGTGCTGTAAGTATTAAATTATGAACAGCTTTTTTCTCACGATCTAATGATTTATTCAACACTAATTCGGGCATTTTTCTTCCATTGTCAATGTCTCTAACTTTTAAAGTAAAACATTCATCTTTGCTGAGCGCATATGCCTTCACTGTATTGCTCCCAACATCAGGGTCTTCTGCATTCTGCAGTGGAAAATTTACACCTACATTGGTGGATTCGGCTATTTCTATTACATGTTCACTTTTGAGAAAACTGGGAGCATTGTCATTGACGTCTTTTATTTCTACTTCAATTCGATGCAATTGTAAGGGATTTTCTAGAACGACCTGCAGAGGGAGCACGCAGCTAGCGCTTTGTCCGCATAAAGCCTCTCTGTCTATCCTGTCGCTGACCAGCAGCTCGCCCTTCCCCGCATCCACGCTGAAATACTGCTTACCAGCCTCAGCGGCGACACGCAGCTTGCGCTCAAATATCTCAGACAGCCCCAAAGACAGATCTTTAGCCAGATTTCCCACCACCGAACCTTGTTTGAGCTCCTCTGGGATGCTGTAACGAGTCTGAGCATCCACTGTAGTCCACAAAAGAAAATGCCACAAAAAAGCCTGCCATCTCCAGTCTCTGTATCCTATTGTCTTTGTCATCCTTGCTCCGTTAGAATGCAAACATCCTCATTTACATCCTCTTCACGGCAATTTGTGCATCCACTGGGGATATTTCCACAAAAACATCTCAAGCCATCCGAGCAAAAGTAGTGAATTAAATTCGTTTTAATTTTAAAAACGCAAGCTGATTCCTTTCTGACTGTGCTGAAGCGCAATGCATTCTGTGTCAGTATGAGCTGCGTGGGGGCTGGGACGAGATTGCTTTGTACAGTCTTCAATTCTATTGGTTCACGGCTTGCACTTCCACTAGCCAATCAGAAGCAAAGTGACCATCATTCGCTCTTAAAGACACAGCACATCTTCGACTTTACCATTTTATGGGGTTTTGGGGAGGTATAGTGAAGATATCATCATACAGTATGGGCCAATGTTGATGGAAATAAATTACCCATTAAGTCACTATAAATGCAACATGAATAATCATCAATGTCTGAAATATTTAACAGACGTGTTTACATTTTTATATCAGACTGAAAAATACGTTAGCTTTTATTCCAAAGAGTGTTGTTGCTGGATTTCAGCGTCGCTGTCCACACTTGAGGGTGCTGAATATTTGTCTGCGAGGATTACAACACCAAACGATCTACATTTGCTGCCATCAAAGCGGATGTAATGAGTGCAAAACAAACAAACAAACAAACAAACAAACAAACAAACAAACAAACAAAGAAAAAAGAACCGAGAAGGGAATAGTCAAACACAGTGGCTCAAAAAATGCTCAGTTCTTAAAACATGCAGTGTTTAAGATTTGTTCAAAACTACTAATGATGCAGATTAAGCGTTATATCAAGGGAAATGTAAAGTCATAATTATAAAAAAATGATAAAAACAAAACAATAATAGTGTAAAGAAAGTGTAAATTCTGAGCATTCAAAACCAAATTCATTTCAACCACTGTGTGATGACAACTATTAAGGCAACACAAATGAGGCAATAAGTCACCAAAAACAACACGATCAATTTATGGGGTACTTGGCAAAATATTAAGAAATCTTAATCAAACTAAGGGGATGGAATAAAACATTAACTGTGTGTAATACTGTTGAATTATTCCAATGCAAACAGCAAGCGCATTTGAACGTACTATACTCCAACCACGACTGTGATTTCAACAAAAATGAGCAAACATCTTTAATTCACTGATGCATGTCAACCTAAAGTTGTTGATCACAACTAGTTGAACAAGGACAGTAAACAAGTGTTAATGGTGAGAAGGTAGAGTGCTGCATGTTTTCCTTGAGTGCAAACAAAAGTAGCTGCTTTATCATATAGGCTCACCTGCTGGCTCTCAAAGGTCCAAGTGCTGTCAGGCAAAGAAGCATCTAGGACGCTGATGACCTCCTTAAAGTCAGTGGTGCTGCTGGGCTTGACCAAAGTGAAATCACTGTACTCCGACATGGGAGACATGCACGACCTGAAGGAGTGACTCTGGGACATGACGTCACCTCCCAGAACCTCCACGTACTTGATAGGTCCGTCGGTGTTGAGCTGAATTTGGAGATTTCTGTTGGGCTTCTTGTCCTCGTCGGAGTGTGTCCGCCTCATGCAGCAAGTAGCGCCGCTCGCGCTGCTCCTCATGCATTTGACGGCCAAGACGAGCAAAGTGAGCAGAGACAGCACAGACACCGAGGCCAGAGACACAATCAGATAAAGCGTGATTGTGCCGCCTTTCTTGCCGGGATCGGGCGCCTTGTGTCTCAGCTCCGAGACGGGCTCACTCACGCCGTCCTCCAGCAGGATGGACAGCGTGACGGTGGCCGACTGGGCCGGTTCCCCGTCGTCCTTGACCTCTATGATCAGCCTCTGAGAGGAGTCATCATGCTCGGACACGGCGCGCTTAGTCCTCACCTCCCCCGTGTACAAATTGAGCATGAAAAGAGAGGCGTCCGTGGCCTCTGCCACTTTGTACGAGACCCACGCATTGTGGCCCGAGTCGGCGTCCACGGCCGTCAGCTTGGTGAGCAGGTAGCCAGACTTGGCCGAGCGGGGCACCCTCAGGTGGGAGGCGGCATGAGGGGAGGGGTATATGACGGCGGGGGCGTTATCATTCTGGTCAAGGATGAAAACATGGATGGTGGCGCTACTGCTGAGCGAAGGTGAGCCCTGGTCCTTTGCCTCAATAACAACTTGAAACACTTTAACTTTCTCGTAGTCAAATGAGTGCATGCTGTAGATGCTGCCGTTCTCAGAGTTCACGTAAACGTACGACGACACGGACACGTCGTGCACTTTAGAGTCCACGATGGAGTAAGACACTTTAGCGTTTTCACCGGCATCTGGGTCACTTGCGGACACCGAGTACAATATAGAGCCTGCTACTCCGTTCTCCTTTAAATAAACATTATACGAGCTCTGAGAGAATTGAGGAGGGCTGTCATTAATATCAGTGATGCTGACAGTGATCATTTTCTTACCGGAGAGAGGAGGGGAGCCCGCATCAGTGGCTGTAATCTGAAAGTTGTACTCAGACACACTCTCTCGGTCTAAAGCGCCATTTGTGATTAGTGCGTAATTATTAGAAAAAGACGGTTTAAGTGAAAAAGGCAAGCCTTTAGGTAATTGTAGTGTTACTTTACTATTATTACCAGAGTCAATGTCTTTGACACTAATCAACGCCACCATCGTGCCACGAAGAGCATCTTCTCGTACAGGACTGGGTTTAGAAGTCAGAACAATTTCGGGAGCATTATCGTTTATGTCTTCAATATCTAACTGTAACTGACAGTGCCCTTCCATCTCAGGTACACCTTTGTCTTTAGCAGTTATGTCAATCAGATAAGATGCAAATGATTCATAGTCTAATTCCCCCTTTAAAACAATTTGTCCAGTTTTTTCATTAATTTCAAATGTTGACAAAACGTTTTCTAGAGTGCGGGACCCAAAATAATATTTAATTTCACTGTTAACGCCATCATCTGTATCTGTAGCTTTTACCCTCACTACAAATGTTCCTTTGGTGCTGTTTTCCTTTAAAGAGACAGTATACTCTTTTTCATCAAATATAGGAACATTGTCGTTAATATCAAGCACATCGATTATAATTTTACACGTTCCGGATTTAACAGGGTTCCCCCCATCCAATGCAGTTAGTAGTAATTGATGAGTGGACATTTTTTCCCTGTCCAGAGATTTCTCTAACATCATTTCAGGAACAGTTTTGCCATTTTTTGCCTCCTTGAATTTCAAAGAAAAATGTTCGTTTTTAATTAGCGTGTATGTTTTCAGAGAATTGCCTCCAACATCAGGATCGTCTGCACTCTCTAAAGGAAAACGTGTACCCACTGCAACGGATTCTGGTATTTTAAGGTTAATATCTTGTGTGGGAAAACGAGGGGAATTGTCGTTTATATCTCTGATTTCCACTTCAATTCGATGCAAATGTAAGGGATTTTCGAGGACGACCTGCAGGGGGAGCACGCAGCTGGCGCTTTGTCCGCATAAAGCCTCTCTGTCTATCCTGTCGCTGACCAGCAACTCGCCCTTCCCCGCATCCACGCTGAAATACTGCTTACCAGCCTCAGCGGCGACCCGCATCTTGCGCTCAATTATCTCAGACAGACCCAAAGACAGATCTTTAGCCAGATTTCCCACCACCGAACCTTGTTTGAGCTCCTCTGGGATGCTGTAACGAGTCTGAGCATCCACTGTAGTCCACAAAAGAAAATGCCACAAAAGAGCCTGCCATCTCCAGTCTCTGTATCCTATTGTCTTTGTCATCCTTGCTCCGTTATAACGCAAACATCCTCATTTACATCCTCTTCACGGCAATTTGTCCATCCACTGGGGATATTTCCACAAAAACATCTCAAGCCATCGAGCAAAATTAGTGAATTCGTTGGAATGTTAAAAACACAAGCTGATTCCTTTCTGTCTGTGCTGAAGCGCAGTGCATTCTGTGTGTCAGTATGAGCTGCGTGGGGGCTGGGACGAGATTGCTTTGTACAGTCTTCAATTCTATTGGTTCATGGCTTGCGCTTCCACAAGCCAATGAGAAAGAAGCTGATCCTCACTCACTGAGTCAGAGCATCCCCTTTCAAGTGTTGGGGAGCAATTGTAAGGTCATATATAATACAAAATAATAATAATATATAATTATTACTATTATTATTATTATATTATTTATAAATTATATTATTATTATTAATATTAACTATTAATTAGTTTATTTATACCGCAAATATTTTAAAGATGCATTTAATTTTCAAATAAGACATAACTCAGCAGTCAAAAACAGGGGCACACCTGTACGCGCGCACGCAAACACACGCACACACACTGCTTTATCACAGGCTCACCTGCTGGCTCTCAAAGGTCCAGGTGCTGTCAGGCAAAGAAGCATCCAGGACGCTGATGACCTCCTTAAAGTCAGTGGTGCTGCTGGGCTTAACCAAAGTGAAATCACTGTACTCCGACATGGGAGACATGCACGACCTGAAGGAGTGACTCTGAGACATGACGTCACCTCCCAGAACCTCCACGTACTTGATAGGTCCGTCGGTGTTGAGCTGAATTTGCAGATTTCTGTTGGGCTTCTTGTGCTCGTCGGAGCTTGTCCGCCTCACGCAGCAAGTAACGCCGCTTGCGCTGCTCCGCATGCATTTGACGGCCAAGATGAGCAAAGTGAGCAGAGACAGCACGGACACCGAGGCCAGAGACACAATCAGATAAAGCGTGATTGTGCCGCCTTTCTTGCTGGGCTCGAGCGCCTTGTGTCTCAGCTCCGAGACGGGCTCGCTCACGCCGTCCTCCAGCAGGATGGACAGCGTGACGGTGGCCGACTGGGCCGGTTCCCCGTCGTCCTTGACCTCTACGATCAGCTTCTGAGAGGAGTCGTCATGCTCGGACACGGGACGTTTAGTCCTCAACTCCCCCGTGTACAAATTGAGCGTGAACAGAGAGGCGTCCGTGGCCTCCGCCACTTTGTATGAGACCCACGCGTTGTGGCCCGAGTCGGCGTCCACGGCCGTCAACTTGGTGAGCAGATGGCCCGACTTTGCCGAGCGGGGCACCCTCAGGTGGGAGGCGATGTGAGGGGAGGGGTATATGACGGCGGGGGCGTTGTCGTTCTGATCCAGGATGAAAACATGGACAGTGGCGCTACTGCTGAGCGAAGGCGAGCCCTGGTCCTTTGCCTCAACCACAACTTGAAACACTTTGACTTTCTCGTAGTCGAACGAATGCATGCTGTAGATGCTGCCATTCTCGGAGTTCACGTAAACGTATGACGACACGGACACGTCGTGCACTTTAGAGTCCATGATAGAATAAGACACTTTGGCGTTTTCACCGGCATCTGGGTCACTTGCAGCCACCGAGTACAATATAGAGCCTGCCACTCCGTTCTCCTTTAAATAAACATTATATGAGCTCTGAGAGAATTGCGGAGGGTTGTCATTAACATCAGTGATGGTAACAGCGATTATTTTCTTATTGGAGAGAGGTGGAGAGCCTGCATCAATGGCTGTAATTTCAATGTTGTACTCAGACAAAGTCTCCCTGTCTAACACTCCACTGGTGACCAGCGCATAATTATGAGAAAAAGATGGTTTAAGGGCAAATGGATATTTTGAATGGAGTTGTAATATTGCTTTGCCATTATTACCAGTGTCAAGGTCTCTAGCACTGAGCAAAGCTACCACAGTCCCATTTGGAGAATCCTCTCGAACTGGCTTTGAATTTGAGGTCAGTATTATTTCTGGAGCATTGTCATTTACATCTAAAATTTGAACATGGAGAGTACAATGGCCCTCCATTCGAGGATTACCTTTATCCTTTGCACTGATGTCTATTTCATAATTTGCAGCTGTTTCAAAATCCAATATTCCTTTTAAAATTACAGTGCCAGTTATATTATCAATAGTAAACAGAGAGAGGATGTGCTCTGGTGTGTGTGCACCAAAAAAATATTCTATTTCTCCATTTTGTCCCTCGTCCATGTCTGCTGCTTTTGTTTGCACAATTGTCGCACCTCTTCCAAGATTTTCAGGGACAGACACTTTATATAATGTTTTCTCAAATGTAGGAACATTGTCATTTATATCAAGGACCCTAATTGTTATCTGGGACGTTCCTGATCTTACAGGACTGCCTCCATCCAAAGCTGTCAGTAAAAGCTGATGAACAGACTTTTTCTCTCTATCTAAAGGTTTAACTAAAACCAATTCGGGGACTTTCCTCCCACCGGCAACTTCCTTGAGTCCAATATTGAAGCATTCGTCTTTACTGATAGTGTAAGATTTGAGCGAATTAGCACCAACGTCTGGATCAACGGCACTTTCAACCGGAAAACGGACCCCTGTAACAGTTGATTCTGCGAGCTCTACTATGACGTCATTCGAGGGAAACCGGGGCGCGTTATCATTAATGTCCTGTATTTCTACTTCCACACGGAAAAGCTGCAAGGGGTCCTCGATGACGACCTGCAGGGGGAGCACGCAGGCGGCGCTTTGTCCACATAAAGCCTCTCTGTCTATACTGTCGCTGACCAGCAGCTCGCCCTTCCCCGCATCCACGCTGAAATACTGCTTACCAGCCTCAGCGGCAACACGCAGCTTGCGCTCAAATATCTCAGACAGTTTCAAAGACAGATCTTTGGCCAAATTTCCTACCACGGAACCTTTTTTGAGCTCCTCTGGGATGCTGTAACGAGTCTGAGCAGCCACTGTAGTCCACAAAAGAAAATGCCACAAAAGAGCCTGCCATCTCCAGTCCCGGGATCCCATTGTCTTTGTCATCCTTGCTCCGTTACAACGCAAATATTTCCCTCGATTTTGCATGAAAGATACTGCTAGTAGTCACCATTACGAGTAAGAATCCATTGTACCATGGTCCACTATCACGAAGCATGGCTTTAGTGATTGCATATAAAATAAAAAACAATAATGAGCCGATGCACAGACACGCGCGCAGACCCTCGCTCTCGCTCCATCTCCTCTTTCTCTTTGAGTTACACAAAGATGAAGCTGCATTGGGGCGGGGACTAGATTGCTTCGTGAACTTCTAAATGCTATTGGACCGCAGCAGAAGACCCTGTCCACCAATGACAGCGAGGCTGTACCTTCTCCCCTTAAATTCCATACACCACACACACGATGCAGGTAATTTCAACATAAACGAGCAGTGTTCATCTCTAGACTGCATGGCTGAAAATCACTTTGCGCCTTAATGGCTTTAAAGACAATTATATTTATACAGATCCGAAACACAAAATGATGCCAAGTTGAAATTGAATGAAAGTTGTTACGTTATTATTAGGATGATTATGATTATTATTATTATTATTAATATTATTGTTAAAGCCAGGGATTTGTAGAGGAAATGGACGGAATTTGTTCATTTTCAATTTACCATTGCAGTAATTCGTTTGATGAGGTCCAATTTACAATAGTTAATAGATTTTAACCTGTACAACAACCCTATAGCTAAATGATCAATCATTAAGTATATTTTGCAATATTACAAAACTGACTTTTTGTCAACTTTAAATATGATAGCGTACGACATTTCGTTAAATTGGGGGCATAGTTCACGTATTTTTTTTTGTTTTTTTACACTTTTTCAAAGAAGTTAAGTCACTGTAGCCTACTTTTTGAATTAAAAAAGGGTGCGTTTTCCTTGGAGTATTGGAATATATTCGGGGTAAATCAATCCATGGCAGACGATATAATAACTACAAAAACAGCAATAACTTAACTGCTAAAGTAAAAGAATTAAATGAGAACCTTGGTCACCACATTAATTATTCAATAATTTTTCCATCAAACATTTAGAATAAAGCCGTCAAACGTCGACTCACGTTTGTTCAACAAACAGCCACTTGCAATGTAAGTATAAAAGAACGTTTTTTTCCACATGCATTATATATGGATATAACAGCAGTACTTAATAACAAACGCGCGCGCGCACACACGCACACACACACTGCTTTGTCAAGGGCTCACCTGTACGCGCGCGCGCAAACACACGCACACACACTGCTTTATTACAGGCTCACCTGCTGGCTCTCAAAGGTCCAGGTGCTGTCAGGCAAAGAAGCATCGAGGACGCTGAGGACCTCCTTAAAGTCAGTGGTGCTGCTGGGCGTGACCAAAGTGAAATCACTGTACTCCGACATCGGAGACATGCACGACCTGAAGGAGTGACTCTGGGACATGACATCACCTCCTAGAACCTCCACATACTTGATAGGTCCATCGGTGTTGAGCTGAATTTGGAGATTTCTGTTGGGCTTCTTGTGCTCGTCGGAGCTTGTCCGCCTCACGCAGCAAGTAGCGCCGCTCGCGCTGCTCCGCATGCATTTGACGGCCAAGACGAGCAAAGTGAGCAGAGACAGCACGGACACCGAGGCCAGAGACACAATCAGATAAAGCGTGATTGTGCCGCCTTTCTTGCCGGGCTCGGGCGTCTTCTGTCTCAGCTCTGAGACGGGCGCGCTCACGCCGTCCTCCACCAGAATGGACAGCGTGACAGTGGCCGACTGGGCCGGTTCCCCGTCGTCCTTGACCTCTACGATCAGCCTCTGAGAAGAGTCGTCGTGCTCGGACACGGCCCGTTTAGTCCTCACCTCCCCCGTGTACAAATTGAGCGTGAACAGAGAGATGTCCGTGGCCTCCGCCACTTTGTACGAGACCCACGCGTTGTGGCCCGAGTCGGCGTCCACGGCCGTCACCTTAGTGATCAGATGCCCTGCCTTGGCCGAGCGGGGCACCCTCAGATGGGTGGCGGCGTGAGGAGAGGGGTATATGACGGCGGGGGCGTTGTCGTTCTGGTCCAGGATGAAAACATGGACGGTGGCGCTACTGCTGAGCGAAGGCGAGCCCTGGTCCTTTGCCTCAACCACAACTTGAAACACTTTGACTTTCTCGTAGTCGAACGAGTGCATGCTGTAGATGCTGCCATTCTCGGAGTTCACGTAAACGTATGACGACACGGACACGTCGTGCACTTTAGAGTCCACGATAGAGTAAGACACTTTGGCGTTTTCACCGGCATCCGGGTCACTTGCAGACACCGAACATAAAATATGGCCAGGAGCGCTATTTTCCTTTACATAAATAGTATAATGTGGCTGCGAGAAAACTGGTGGGTTGTCGTTTACATCTAAAAGTTTAACTATAATTATTTTCGCACTCGACAGTGGAGGTTTTCCATAATCAGTGGCACGGATCTCCACATTATATTGGTCATTTTTTTCACGATCAAGCGGCCCCTTTGTCACTAAAGAGTAGTGGTTGGAAACAGGCGGATTTAATTTAAAAGGAGATTCGGGTGGCAGCCGCAAAGTAACCTTGCCATTGTCTTTTGAATCGGGATCTCTTGTACTTAGGAGAGCAATAACAGTTCCAATGGCTGAATCTTCCGGCACCGGACTCGTTAGAGACGTCACAATTATTTCCGGCGCATTATCATTAACATCAATTATTTTTATTTCAACGCCACTGTGCCCCTCCATTTTTGGATTGCCCTTGTCTTTCGCTGTTATGTCCAACCTGTGTAAAGAATTGATTTCATGGTCTAAATCTCCTTTAACTGTAATATCTCCAGTAGCAGCTTCAATGTTAAATAATGATAAAATGGCCTCTGACGTTTGCTCTGCAAAACTATATTCAATTTCACCGTTTAGCCCTTCATCTGCATCCGTCGCTTTTACTTGTAATATTTGCGCGCCCGGACTCGCCTTCTCGCTAACATTTGCTTCATAAAGCTGCCTTTCAAATTGGGGTGCATTATCGTTATTGTCAAGGACTGTTATTGTAATTTCGGACGTGCCCGACCGGACCGGGTCGCCACCATCCACAGCTGTGAGGATGAGATGATGGAAAGGCAGCCTTTCTCGATCGAGAGGCTTTTCAAGCACCAGTTCGGGGATTTTTCGTCCATCTTTTTGGGTTTTGACAGCTAATTTAAAATTGTCATTTTTACTGATAACATAAGAGCGTACAGAATTAGGGCCGACATCAGGATCTTGTGCACTTTCTAAAGGAAACCGCGCACCTGGATTAACCAGCTCTGCTATTTTTAAGATTTTTTCCTTTGTGGCAAAACTCGGAGAGTTATCGTTAGTATCCAATATTTCAATCTCAACCCTATGCAATTGCAAGGGGTTGTCTATAACGAGCTCCAAAGGCAACAGACATGCCGCTCTTTGTCCGCACAGCTCCTCTCTGTCTATTCGATCAGTCACCAGCAGGTCTCCCTTCCCGAGGTCCACACTGAAATACTGCTTACCAGCCTCTGACGTTATCCGCAGTTTACGCCGATGTAGTTCAGAAACGACCAAACCTAAATCCTTTGCGAGATTCCCCACCACCGAGCCCCGTTTTAACTCCTCGGGGATGCTGTAGCGGGTCTGTCCGTCTATTGTACTCCACAAAAGGGAGAAATGATGACACCACCAAAGCAATTGCCACGCGGGCAATTTGTGCCACATTATTCCAATGAAATACAATATATCCAGCGAAATCCTTCACAGATGATGCTCAAACAGAAAAGTCTGAAATCCAGGGAAAAAACGTCCTCGCATTTATGAGCGCAAAAAAGGATAGTCATGCTTTGTGTGCACAAAGCCCTCCCCCGGCTCGACAGTGTGGAGGCAAGTGCATGAAGCTGCGAGGCGACAAGATCTCTTTGTACACCCTTCACTATCATTGGTGGACAGTGAGAATACGTTAAAGCCAATCAGCAATGCGCTTACGGTACAATGACGTCACGCAACATGCACGCACGCAATTATTATGCCACTCAAATATACTATCGGACAACATGCAGTATAATGTGTAATTAATGGCAATTGATATTTGTAAGAAAAAACAAATGCACTAATGCATATTATAATATATATTATAATGCATTATTAACATACTAAAACATACAACATACTAATCTAAAAATAAAACATGTTTAAATATTGAAACGAATTAATACATTGTTTTGCTTGATTTTAATACATAGGTAATTGATACTTAACTCATTTAAACGTGGGGTATTACGTCACAACGCCCTTCACAACAGTTTTATGCTATATTATGCATCATGCATTTAAATATAATGGCAATTAATATTTGTACAAAATACAAAAATGCAGTAACGCATATTTTATATTTTCAGCAGTGGATGCGAGATGATTTATATTGTTTCGTCTAAAAACCTATTTGGAAAAAATTGTAGGAAATACTCAAAATGTTATATTGACAATTATATCAAAATTATTTATTATTATATTGAAAAATGGTTAAATTCGTATCCAGCAATACAGTAATCTCTCGTGTCGCGGATAATTGCTTCCAAGACCACCCGCGATAGGTTACAATCCGCGATGTAGAGAAAATATATTGTTATAAGACTTTTACGAACCTTTATTGTATTTTTAAACACTGTATTGTACTTTTAAATGCTTTTAAATGACAAAATAAAGAAAATTAATAAGAGTAAATCCATACTTACAATATCCACGCAAGACTTTTATATTAACATGTTATAAAATACCAAATTAAATCGTGGAAATGACAAACATATTATCTAACAAAACAAATCGCAAAATCATTCATTATAATATCTATTTAAAGGCCATTAATATTTACACTAAATACCAAATAGTGTATTTTTAATTACAACGGATACACGACCAATTTTATAGAGTACAAAGACAAAGTATAAATTCTGAAAGTGAAAAAAGTGATAATGGATATTACAGTACTCTATTTTAATACATTGGTTCAATTAAATTGAATACACTGCAAATTCTGTTATATTGAAAAAGAGTAAAATAGAGACATAAATACAAATGTAATATTACAGTACTTTTTAAATTCAGTATATGTATTCATAAAGACATTGTAAAATTCTAATTTAAACGTGGTACCCATCTACCCATTATTTAAATTTAATATTTAAACAATTGCCATTAACACTCATTTAATTCTATTTATAGCACACATGCATCCTCTCCACCTCACATAGCTAATCATCGCCTTCCAGTGGCTCGAGAGGGTAAATGCAGCCTTTGCTCATCCTCGCTGCTTGAACTAATCCTGCCTGCTACGCGACCACATCAAATACCCGGATGTAGGTCTGTAGAGCAAAACAAAGGAAAGGGGAGGGGGGGAGCTCAACATGTGAATGAGCTATAAAGAGGCGTTTAACACTATTCTAAACGATACAATTATTTCATACTATTTCCATTTTTACACACTAGTATGTATAATGTCAATTACCCACTTTGCGTCTCTCAGCTATACAAAGACAAAACTACAATGACAAATGTAAACAAATCCAGACTGTATTATGTTACTGTATATTAAATTAACGTTACTAAATATGGAGACTGTAGATAAGGTGCATCACCAAGACGTATATTTTTTTTCTCGTCTGCTACACAGCAATGTGGGCGAGAGAGGGAGGGAGATAAAGAGAGCCAGCCAGGGAACTGCGAGGGTGGTGGTGGCGGGGAGAGTCAGGGAGCTGCTTTCAGCACCACGCGAGTGGACAGCGCCACACAGGCGGCCAACTGCTGCATCTACAACCTGCACCATTCAACAGGACAAATATCACCATGCTCGACGCACTGTTTAGTTGCGGTAACTGGTACTGCAGCCGTGCTCGCTAAAATGTTATGATTAGTCTTTTAAACTAACTTTAGGGGAAACATTCATTGCTATCAGGTGAAAAGTCAAAACATCAAGACAATGTGTACACTAATAGGTCACAACATTAGGTACATCTGCACAATACATTTGCAATCCATGAACTGCAACACTAATTTAAAAAACGTAGATCAACATTTGCATTATTGTTGTAGTTCAATGTAAAATAAAAGTAGTCTTATTGGACAACTGAGGTGGCATTATGGAACGTGTTACAATGCAAACGACAAAGAAAATTGTGTTTTGTAAATAGATATTAATAGAAGTGAACCCTAACTTAGCATTAATATCTTAGTAAAGACAGACACCTAAATACAGCTCTTGTTTTCAATTTTACATCTGGTATACCTAATAAGGTTTGTGCATTTTCGACACACACACTTGTTCAATATTTTTTTATTGAACCTGGGAAGATACAACATTGTTGCCCCACATGGGAGGGAAACACAAGAGGAAGAGTGCAAGAATCAGCTTAGCTGTACTTTGTAAGACAAACAGTGCTAAGGGATAATAAGAATATGCAAAATTGCAATTACTATTGCACCTATTCTGTATTTTGATTACTTACAATATAGCGGATGTACCTACAAGATAGCGGCTGTAGGATTTAAAACCATGCAGAAGGAGGAAAATACAATGCACTTCATCAAAACAGTTTATCATTTGAATAATTATTATTTGTGTTACTATTGAGTATTGCGTTGTGCTGTCCACCGTAATTGCGGCATAAATGCAGGTTTTAAAAAATACATTCACAGCTTCTCAAATGAGATGTCGCAACATTTTCATCAGCAAGCATTGAAGCTCATTGATGAAAATTATCAAAAGGATCATGTAGATGGTACCGGTTAGTAAAATGATCCAAAACAACTTGTTAAGTGCTGCATCTTTTATGCTGTCATTCACACAAGTGTCCTTTGACAAACATAATATTAAGTGAGTAATATTTGATATTATGAGAGGACATGTGCTGCAGGCATTGCATCTACAGTATGTGGGAACCTTGCTATTTATTAATAATGGAAATCAGGGGTCAACAGCAGGTAGCAGCCCGCACAAGGACTACTTGAGTAGCCCGTGGGCTGGTTCTAAAAATAGTTCATCATGGGACAATGTGATTGTCTGTTAATGTTGTAGAAGCGATCGTTTGAAAATGTAAACACTGGCAGTTTCATGGAAATAAAGTGTTGTATATTGATAGGTTTCCTAAACATTGTGAGATATCATTAACTTGATCATTGCCTTCATATAATCCTATAACAAGTAAAAAGGTTGGTGACCTCTGATGTAAATTTTGCAAGTTCTATATCACCGCCTTTAAGGTCTCTCACAGTGGTTACTGATGACTTGAAAACCTTGTTGAGTACAGTTTTGATGGTTTCTAAACAGAACCCGTTTTAATAGGTATGGCATATTGTGGTGTCTGTTGCATTTCATCACAGCTTGAACAAAACATGAAAACGGCCGATCGCTGTTTAAGTGTCATGAAATATTTGTGAGGGATGTGAACAGATGTGTCAGCCAAAGTGGAAATTCAGAATAAATATGCTGCTAAAGTATGTATACAATTATCTACAGTAGATGTTGATGTGTCCATACTTTGTTTCTTTATGTGCTGCATAAGCGTGCGATAAATAAAGAGAAAGACTTTCTTACCTTATTTGATGAGAGATGGTTGAACAGGAGTGAAGGGTGCAGGGATGGGCAGTAGTCGACAAGAGGAGACATGAAAAAGAAAAAAAGACAAGAGAGAAGAGATATTGGTCAGACTTGTCGTCAAAATAGTAACTCTGGACTTGGGAAGCTTAGCAACCAACATACTTACCATGTGATTCACACAAACGTGTGTCATCATATGTGTGTGTTCAGCATGAGGTTAGTTTTATTACAAATGTTGTCAAGTGCATTGCAATAGTTATTTGTGCTCTTGTTGACACCAATGTGCTTCCATTTGTATCAATATTTGATATAATGAACTTGATATAAAGATTAACAGGCAAAAATACCAATTAACAACAACACTGTATTCAACTGCAAACTAATACACATTATTTAATGGAATACAACTCTTGGCGTGATTAAAAGATTAAATAAATAATAAAAAGCACAGCCACATGCAAACAGTACTACTCCAGTACTAATGCATCATTGTGTTGTTTTTTTAAGGGGGAAAATATAATCAGATGATAAAAGTAATCTTGTACAGAAATATAGATACCCTGTTGTGACCAAACACAAAATAATGCTCATCACGACAATCAAAGTGAACATGTAAACAAATTACACACTCAGACATGTTCCAAGCATCCTCGTCATCCTGCGACGGTGGCTCACAAAATCAGTTCCATGAAACCGACAGCAGAGGGCCTCGAGGCGATGGCCAGTGAGAAATGTTTTATTAATGACATTGCTCACATGCCAATCAATGGTGACTGCCCTTTGTGCATGGGAGACAAAACCAAACAAAAACAACAAAGCAATATAACTAAACGTCATACTTTGCAATAGTGTGTGTAAAACAAATAAATTGAGATGTAAATACGTTATTGTAAGATAAACTAAACACATTAAACGTTTTCACTGCAAACATCTCCAGGCAACTTAATCACTGAGGTTTGATGGAACTAGGACAAACTACCCAAATAGGGCAGGTACAGCATCACTTGACAAATCTGAAAAAAAAAAAAGGAAGCCATGATCATCCTCCCCCTTCCATCATCCTCCTGGTTATCAGCCAGCCACCCCCTACTGTTGTGAGAATGCTGCACCTCCCTGCCCCAAACAGGGGTGCCTGCGGTCCTCTTAATCTAGGCAGCCTGCACACACACAAGGGCTGCCACTGCTGCTCACCCCTACTGCTCAAAATGGTAAAGCCCTGCCAGTGAGTCAGCTTGTTGCCATGGTAACACATCCAACCTCTTGCATCCCACCCTGTTTCCTATACTGGCTGGCAAACATGGCAGAGATGGGAAAAACAATAAGGCAGATAATAATTGCCCTGGACAATATGTGTGTCCTTCAAGACAAAAAAAAAGGTAATCAACTATTACAGGAGAAAACTGGCATAAACGTAATGCTCACAAAACCCAGACATCTACATTAAGCATGAAATGGCAACATATGGCGTTTTGTGTGTTTTACTCGACAAAATAGATGTCTCATCGAGCAATCTCCCCTTCTCTCCCTTCCTCTTTGCTGCAGTGTGGTGCAGCTGGAGCGGGGGAGGGGTGGGTGCAGAAAAGCAGATCAGGAGCACAAGAGGAAGGAAGGAAGTCTTTGCCAAACTAGAACGCTGAATGCACAGTGGCCATCCTTTACATTAAGATGGAGTGTAACCACCATCATCCAATCACTCGTGTGACCTTCTAAATTCTCAATAACACATTTGATCATATTTGTCACGTTAATGCTGAAGATGACTGAAATCTGCCGGCATACTATTCAAAGAGATAAGAGAAGCATACCATAACAAATGTCGCCTCCTATTCAGAATAAAACATGCCTGACAGCTAAGTAGAATCAAAGAATACCATTGTGTCAAATTAGAGTTATAAAATTAGATTTGGCATATAGGAGTGTCTGTGTTCTTAACACAACTTGACTAGTGTCCTACATTACACTGTCCTGGCTAATCTTGAATGTAATCCTTTGCAGTGGGTGCACTCTATACAAATCTATAGCATCTACTCACCATCCCTGTACACAATAATAACCTTTGCTACCTTCTCAGTGGGGTGCTACCCTACTGCAAATTAAAATTTAGTAAACTGTTATAATCACTTCTTTTTGGTGTTGGCGTATCAAAATTTAGCAAAAAACCTTGACACAAAAATTGAAAACTAAAGCATGCCACATGAAATATGCACAATGTCAGCATACAATGGCAGTATGGTAATGAGCCTATTGTCACCGGGCATGAGCAGACTGTAAACAAACTCATATCAGCGCCAAGGACTGTACTCGAGTTATTTCCACACATTAGTTCTGCAGACTGCACTGATTAATTTATTAGTATGTCAGAACAATAAAATAAAGCAAGGAACACAGCATGCAAACAAATTCTATATGCTCTTTAAACAAGTGGCAACAGAAAAGAGATAATGAAGTACACTAGGTTTTAGGGGAAAGAAAAGCTAAACGTGATGCTTTCAACATGGATGACTCACTACCACACACAAGATCTTCCTACTTTTTTTTTTAAAATCATACACTCATGTGGAAATAGATTAGGTGTACCAAGTTCAAAATCATGAAGCATGATGAATAATACCATCATAAACAGGTTTGAGGGCTTTCTGATAATTCTGTATATCAAACCTGACTATGAATTAAAAATGATTACTAAGGAACAAATTCATTCAACTATAAAGTATACAAGTCTGAACTGCACACTCACTGTTCTTGATAATAATGAGATCCAATAGCTGAAATGCGTTACAAATGAATGCTCAGTTTTATTTACATTTAAAGCTGTACATGTTTTCTATTATGAACACCAGAACATGGCTTTCACACATACTAAAACTGAGTATTATCATCCATGTAACAACAGTTCCTGTATAACTTTTAACTAGTTAGAGCCCTTGAGCATTTATTCTGAGAACATGTGTCATAACAGCAATTTGACCCATCATTGCACCACACAACACTTTGGGCATCATGTCCACAGAAGTAGCACACAGATATCTTGAATGTGTTTCTGCCCAACACCTCACTTACATTCATCCTCCCTGCCCTAGTTTATACATCCACTCATATTTAGTTGCATAACCTCTCTCCCTCCATCCTATCTCTTTGCCTTTCAGTCCACCACTTGAAATATCTCACACAGCCAATCACAGAGCGGGCGGCCTAGTATAACTGTTGCCATGCACGCAACACATTTTCTCATTTCGACGCACAACAACGACCGCGGAGCAAAATGGCTGCCGCGCATCACAAACAAGCGCTGGATGGTGGACCACACGCCTCGTCCCCTCCCCCGCTGCCTCCCTCTGTCTGCCTCTCCATCACTCTGCTTTCACGTTGCTCAATCCCTCCAGAATCAGCACTGACTCTTCTGTATACAACCACGTTAAAACACGATTACATCACACTTTGCACTGTAAACTGCCATTAGCTGTGTCCATCACTGTTCTTTTGTCACCATGTGCGGCTGCATAATGCATGCAAGGGAAATAGGTCACTGGAAAAGTAGTACACCGCATGCCTGCCTGTGTGTGAGGCATCAGTGGCAAGGTTTAGCAAGGATGGAAAGCTCGTTTCACTAGAGAATTTGTATTGATTTCAAATCTGATGACGATGCTGTCTGATAGGAACAAACATGTGATTCGCCTTGTGAGATCGACGCAAGAATATCTCTGGAAATTGTTACACATAAGAAAGAAAAAAAAAAGGACCAAAAGCTGGATGGATGTAACTGAGAAAAGAAATACATAACTGATGTTCCATTGCAATGCAAATACTACAATATGGCAACAGGTCGATTTAAGAGCACGTTTGACTCTAGAATGACCCTTGAGCACCTGCTTTTCTCATGCACACAGTACACTTATCATGGTATTCTTATTTTGATGTAAAATGAATGAGCAACTGAAGTTTCTTCAGTTCACAAGTATTTATTCATCAATTAAGACTTATGCGAGTATGAATGTATTAAATTAGATTCATTGTGAAAGCTTTACAAACAACAACAAATGGAAACCAGTATTCATTTACACGGACTACAGTATATTGATTAAGGAGATAGTGTACAAAATTGAAAAGAGCAACGGGACAGAGAGGAGGGGTATATGCATACATTAGCAGGACAATGCAGCAAATGAGCACTAATCAGATTAGGTCATTCACAATGCAATACATTGTTTTAATGCAAAGAAAACTACTTTGGGGAGCTGTATTGACAAGATCTGGAAGAAAAAAAAATTACACTTCAAGTTTTGGATTTTGAAGGAGCATCATCGTGATTTGAACACTTTTAGAATGATGCCGCAAAAATATTTTTTATATACGAGTCGTAAACACTACATATAAAGAAAGGTTGCAATACATTATTTAGGTTTAAGCAGGGCAAGTCCTCCAAGTACAGAGGTTGTGTTAAAAATAAAATGCAAATAAAGTCACTCTAGCCACCCTATGGCTGACACAAACATGAAAAAACAGGACACAACTTACTGACACTGGCCAATAAAAACAATGCCCAATATGTTGCACGAAATGCTTGAACGTAAAGTGCACCAGAAGTGATGTTTCATAAGACTGGTTGGTAAGCAGCATTTCAACAGGGGAAATGAATGATCGAATCTCACCTCTGCCACCAAAGTTTCTGCATCTGCTTTGGCCCTCAGTACTGTTCTACAATGGTCACCACTCAGGGTATTTTGATTGAGTTGGTGGGAAAACATCAGGTCGCTCTTCCTGGAATCGGTAGTTCCGCATACGTCATAGCTGAACGCTTGCTTCAACGTACCGGAGCCGTCTACGTCAGCGTAAAGGGGCGGGTAATAAGGAATCACCGGAAGATTGCCATTTGATTTGAAAAAAAGGCGCTCTTGACGCCACTTGTACACTTTGATGGATATGATGAGCAGCAAGCAGGTGATGAAGAGGAAGGAGACCACGGCCAGCGCCAAGACTAAGTAAAAGGTCAGCTTGTCATTATACTCCTTGTCGTGCATACTCAATTCAGTGAACTCCGAGAGCACTTCAGGGAAGCTGTCGGCCACCGCCACATTCACGATAACTGTGGCTGAACGAGAGGGCTGCCCGTTGTCCTCCACCACAACAGTCAGTCTTTGTTTGACAGCATCTTTATCAGTAACTTGGCGGACTGTTCGGATTTCTCCATTGTGGAGGCCCACTTCAAACAGCGCCCTGTCTGTGGCTTTGTGCACTTGATAGGAGAGCCAGGCGTTCTGGCCAGAGTCCACATCCACGGCCACCACTTTGGTCACCAGGTAGCCCACGTCTGCCGAACGAGGCACCATTTCGGCCAGCAGCGAGCCGCCCGTCTGGACCGGGTACAGCACCTGAGGGGCGTTGTCGTTCTGGTCCTGAATCAGGATGCGAACGCTTGTGTTGCTACTAAGAGGAGGGGAGCCTCCATCCTGCGCTCTGACTCGGATGTAGAACTCTTTAGTTTGCTCATAGTCAAAAGAGCGCACAGCCAGTATCTCCCCAGTCTCTGCATTCACCGTAAAAAAAGCAGAAGCTGACATCCCGTTAAGTTTGACGTCTTCAAGGAAATAGGAAATGCGCGCATTGTTTCCAGAGTCTTTATCGTTGGCTTTGACGGCAAGAAGCGGCACGCCAGGGGCGTTATTTTCTGTCGTGGAGGCTGAATAAGATGCCTGTTGAAACACTGGGGCATTATCATTTACATCTGATATTTTCAATTGGATAGTCTTGTTAGTCAAGCGGGGCGGGGTGCCCTCATCTATTGCTGTTATTGTTATGTTATATTCCGGTACAGCTTCTCGGTCTAAAACGTCATCGGACACCAAGCTGTAGAAATTAAGTGATGACAATTTGATTGTGAAGGGGAAATCTTGGCTAAGAAAACACTTAACTTCGCCATTTTTACCAGAGTCCAAGTCTTTAATATTTAGCATGGCTATTGTTGTTTCTAGGGGCGAATCCTCTGGTATTGGATTGGACAATGAAAGGATGCTTATGACAGGTGCATTGTCATTTAAATCACCCACTTCGATTAACACCTTACACGTATCCCGCAGACCCCCTTTATCTGTTGCCTCGACGTCTATTTCATACTGTTTGACTTTTTCGTAATTGAGCTCACCCATCACGGAGATTTCCCCCGTATTTTCGTGGATGTTAAACATAGACGAGGTCACGTCGCTGTTCTGCGAGAATGAATATACTACCTCCCCATTTGTTCCTTTATCTGCATCGGTTGCAGTAACTTGTAAAATAATCGTTCCTCTCGGTGCGTTTTCAGGTACAGATACTCTGTAACGAGGTTGACTGAAAACTGGTGCATTGTCATTATTATCCAATACAATGACGTTTATTTTTACAGAGCTTGATTTAGGAGGGTCGCCGCCATCATATGCCGTGAGAGTCAATTTATGCGCCTCCTGAATTTCTCTGTCCAATAAAGCATCAAGTATCATTTCTGCATATTTGGTGCCATCAGGGCGAGCAAGTATATTTAATTTAAAATGATCTGTGGGGCTAAGCTTATACGTATGCAGAGTATTGGAGCCTACGTCTGGATCTTTGGCACTATCGAGTGAAAAACGAGCCCCCTTAACAGCAGATTCACTGATTTCAAAATTCATTTCCCTCTTCGAAAAAACGGGAGCGTTATCATTTATGTCAAGAATTTCTACATCGACATGATGGAGCTCCATGGGGTTATTTAGGATGATTTGGAAATGCAGAGAGCAAGGAGACACTTGGCCGCACCTCTCCTCTCGGTCTATTCTCTGCTTAATTTCAAGCGTTCCTTTGTCCAAATTGAGAGCAATGTACTCACTGCTGTCCTCTGTAAATATTGTGGCACGCCCGGATTTCAGTCTCTTCATATCCAAACCGAGATCCCGCGCGATATTCCCAACAATAGATCCGATAGTCATTTCCTCGGGTATGGAATAACGAACGTGAGCGACGGCCACATCCGCGAAAAACAGGCAGAAAAAAAGCAGCTTCCAAAAGAAAACCAAAAGCCCCAACATCGTATTTTTTTTTATCGTTATACAAATGAAGTGGATCGAGTTTGTGGGTAAAGGAAGGAGCGGTTCTGTCGAGGCGTCTTTGGACGACACAAAATGAGACTGACTGAAACATGCAGCCTCTCACTCAGATGTTTTTCCACTTCTTATCCCTACATTGACCTAGAGCGGCACCTAGAGACCAAAAGAGGGATTTCACTTCCTGGACAGCATTTAAATGCATGTCGCTACAAAAATGTGTCATTCAAGAGAACAGTGGCAAATATTTGACATTCAAATATTTTAAGTTCTCAAGGAGAGTCAAGTTTGTTCATGATGTCATTTACCCACCCCACAGTTAAGATCTTGCACAAAATCATGATCTCATACATTTTAGATTGTCAGAGAAATGATAACATGGATATACGTTTGGATAATATTAATAGAGGCATCAGTAATGCAAGTGGGAGAAACAAAAGATGAAAAGGAGGCGCGTCGCTCTCCGCGGTCCTGAAACAAGTGACTCGTAAACCCAACAACACCACACACTTAAAAGACCAACATAAGTCATCTAAAGTGTAAGAAGGCAGAATATCTTCCTCAAGAATAAAATCCACAATCAAGGAGCCCCTAAATTTAAACAGAGGAGGTTTGGAATAAAGTCAAGTGTCGATCAAAGCTACCATTCAAGAACAGGATCGCCAGATCAGATTTTGCTACAAACAAATGCCTTCAATGTTCTAGAATATAAATCTTTGAACGGACTCAACCACGGTGAAGTTTTAGAATGATGCACAAAGGGAAGCAAGGAGAAGGAAAGTTACAGCCCATTTTTCAAAGCATATGGCACCATGTTTTAAAAAGCAATAAAGTTGAACTGCATTAAGATGTGTCAAATATGTTGGAGATATAATATACATATATAGATATAATAATAAAGTATTGTCATTGTGCAAATTGATATATATATACACTAATGCATTACCAATAACAAAGTCTAACCTCTATAGGAGAATCAGGTTCATCCAAGATGTTCTTTTCACTGTGCATCTTCTGCATAGTCCCTATAAAATGGGGATCCATTGCCATCACATTGTGACTAGCAGCTCTGTCCAATTTAAAGTCACTTTTTCTGGAGTCAGTGGTCCTGCACACCTCATAATTGTACACGTGCGGGAGGGTCCCTGTCCCCAAAGTATCCGAGTACCGTGGTGGATAGTATGGGATGACGGGCAGGTTGGAGTGGTACAGGACGCGAGACTGTCTCCACCTGTACACTTTGACTGCTATGATGAGCAGCAAGCAGGTGATGAAGAGGAAGGAGACCACAGCCAACGCCAAGACTAAGTAAAAAGTCAGCTTGTCATTGTACTCCTTGTCGTGCATGCTCAAGTCAGTGAACTCTGAGAGCACCTCAGGGAAGCTGTCGGCCACCGCCACGTTCACAATGACTGTGGCTGAACGAGAGGGCTGCCCGTTGTCCTCCACCACAACAGTCAGTCTTTGTTTGACAGCATCTTTATCCGTCACTTGGCGGACAGTTCGGATTTCTCCATTGTGGAGGCCCACTTCAAACAGCGCCCTGTCTGTGGCTTTGTGCACTTGATAGGAGAGCCAGGCGTTCTGGCCAGAGTCCACGTCCACAGCCACCACTTTGGTCACCAGGTAGCCCACGTCGGCCGAACGAGGCACCATTTCGGCCAGCAGCGAGCTGCCCGTCTGCACCGGGTACAGCACCTGAGGGGCGTTGTCGTTCTGGTCCTGGATCAGTATGCGAACGCTCGTGTTGCTGCTGAGGGGAGGGGAGCCTCCATCCTGCGCTCTGACACGGAAGTGGAACTCTTTCAGTTGCTCATAGTCAAAAGAGCGCACTGCATGGATGACTCCACTTTCAGCACTAACAGACACATATGAGGAGACTGGCACTCCGTTAACTGAAGAGTCCTCCAGGATGTACGAAAGACGAGCATTCTGGTTCCAGTCAGCGTCACTGGCTTTTACGGTGAATACGGCGAGACCTGGTGTGTTGTTTTCCACAATGTAGGCTTCATATGAGCTCCTCTCAAAGACAGGCATGTTGTCATTCACATCTGAGATGTGCAAGCTGAGCGTGATACTGGTGGAGAGAGAGGGCACGCCCTCATCAGAGCACGTCACTGTGATATTATACTCACACGACCTCTCTCTGTCCAAATCACCGTCTGCTACAATACTGTAAAAACTACTTGTAGATGTTACTTTAAAAGGTATATTATCATCAATACTACAACTTACGCTACCATTTTCTTCATAATCTGGATCATTTACACTCATTACTGCTATCACTGTGTTGGCAGGCAAATCCTCCTCTACTGACGTGGATGACGAAATAATTTTAATAATAGGACTATTGTCATTTACATCGGTCACATCAATAATCACCTTGCTGGAATCATACAGACCTCCACGATCAACTGCCTCTATATCAATCTCATATTTCTGTGCCTTTTCATAATCTATAGGGCCTTTCAAAACAAATTTTCCATCGTCAGTAATGTGAAATAATTTGGAAATGCTGCTCATGCTGTTTCCAATCACATAGCTCACTTCCCCATTAGAGCCTTTGTCTGCATCGGAAGCACTAACTTCAGTAATAAGTGTTCCTGCGGGAGAATTTTCCTTTAGGCTCGCTTTGTAAACATTTTGTGTGAAAACTGGAGCGTTATCATTAGCATCTAACACTTGAATTTGAATCTGCATTGTCCCTGACCTTTGTGGCTCTCCTCCATCATGCGCTGTTAAGAGCAATGTTAAAAAATCTTCCTTTTCTCTGTCTAAGGGCTTCTGTAAAATCATTTCCACTTTCTTTCCGCCGTCAGACTGTCTGTGTAATTTAAGCATAAAATTATCATTAGGCTTAAGCGTGTAGCTCTGAAGCCCGTTCAAACCTATGTCGTGGTCTATTGCTTTCTCTAACATAAATTTGGAGCCGACAACAGCCGACTCGCTGATCTCCAACAACCTACCTTCCTTTTCAAAAACCGGATCATTGTCATTAATATCCGTGATCTCAACAGTCACGGGTAATATTTCTATTGGCTGCTCCAGCGCTATCTGAAAATGCAACGCACAAGGCGTTGTCTGGCCACAAATGGCTTCTCGATCTATTCTCTCCTTAATAAGCAGCACGCCTTTTCCCTTGTCTAGCTGGACGTAATCAGCGCTGTCTCCCGTGTGGATGCGAGCTCTGCCCGATTGTAAGCGTTTAACATCCAGTCCCAAATCCTGTGCTATGTTACCGATGAAGGATCCTTTGGCCATCTCCTCGGGTATAGAGTAGCTGATATGTCCGAGCACGGCTGCAAAGCAGAGCACGCAGACAAAAAACTCCGCTTGCCGTCTCATTGTTCAACGAGATGACTCCAGCGAATCTTTGAACGGCAATCCTCCCTCTTTCACCGTATGCAATGCAAGCAAAAATGCAACAACTCAAACATCAATGTAATAAAAATATGCCATGAAAATATTCCAAGGGTGGTATTCCGTCTACCGTGCGTCGTGCGATACGTTTCTATGTCCTTGCTCGACTGAGCGAGCACAGGAGATGTGCTTGTGTAAACGTAGTCTTTAAAATTAGACAAAGGGCAACAGCGGCCCGAGGAGTTCACACCATGCAACTACACATAGTTAAGACAATTATTTTTAACCACACTTATTCTTTGAATTCCCACCACGAAGAAATTAAATATATATGGAAATAAGCATAGTATTGTTAGTTAAAATATAACTGGTACTCATAGGGTAAATTATGATCGAAAAAAACTATTGTTTTCATAACAAAAACAAAACTAACAAAAAGAACACTGTGCCTGGAATGTGGAAAGAATAGAAAGCATTTCCCAGGCAGAGTGGAGGCGGGGGGGAAAATAGGCTATTTGTCGCTCTCCATAGTACTGAATGCAACCCACAGTACTGCCTCGAAGGGGGGAAACAAAATAGTAGCATTTAAAATATTCAAACCTCTAAAGGAGAATCCGGTTCATCCAGGATGCTCCTTTCACTGCGCATCTTTTGCATCGTCCCTGCAAAGTGGGGATCCGTTGCTAGCACGTTGTGGCTTGCAGTTCTGTCCATTTTACAGTCACTTTTTCTGGAGTCAGTGGTCCTGCACACCTCATAATTGTACACGTGCGGGAGGGTCCCAGTCCCCAAAGTATCCGAGTACCGAGGTGGATAGTACGGGATGACAGGCAGGTTGGAGTGGTACAGGACGCGAGACTGTTTCCACCTGTACACTTTGACTGCTATGATGAGCACCAAGCAGGTGATGAAGAGAAAGGAGACCACAGCCAGCGCCAAGACTAAGTAAAAAGTCAGCTTGTCATTGTACTCCTTGTCGTGCATGCTCAAGTCAGTGAACTCTGAGAGCACTTCAGGGAAGCTGTCGGCCACCGCCACATTCACAATGACTGTGGCTGAACGAGAGGGCTGCCCGTTGTCCTCCACCACAACAGTCAGTCTTTGTTTGACAGCATCTTTATCAGTCACTTGGCGGACCGTTCGGATTTCCCCATTGTGGAGGCCCACTTCAAACAGCGCCCTGTCTGTGGCTTTGTGCACTTTATAGGAGAGCCAGGCGTTCTGGCCAGAGTCCACGTCCACAGCCACCACTTTGGTCACCAGGTAGCCCACGTCGGCTGAACGAGGCACCATTTCGGCCAGCAGCGAGCCGCCCGTCTGCACCGGATACAGGACCTGAGGGGCGTTGTCGTTCTGGTCCTGGATCAGGATGTGAACGCTTGTGTTGCTGCTGAGGGGAGGGGAGCCTCCATCCTGCGCTCTGACAAGGAAGTGGAACTCTTTCAGTTGCTCGTAGTCAAAAGAACGCACTGCATGGATGATTCCACTTTCAGCACTAACAGAGACGTATGAGGAGACTGGCACTCCGTTAACTGATGAGTCCTCCAGGATGAAAGAAAGACGAGCATTTTGGTTCCAGTCAGCATCACTGGCTTTTACGGTGAATACAGAGAGACCTGGTTTGTTATTCTCTACAATGAAGGCCTCATATGAGCTCTTCTCAAAGACGGGCTCGTTGTCATTCACATCTGAGATGTGTAAAGCTAGAGTGACACGACTGGACAGGGAGGGCAGTCCATCATCAGAGCACGTCACTGTGATATTATACTCCGATGCAGATTCTCTATCCAAGGCCAACTCTGTTACCAGACTATACAATCCATTCATTGTGTTCTGTATTTTAAATGGGATGTCATTGTTAATGTGACACTTGACCTCTCCATTGCTGCCAGAGTCAGGGTCACTAACACTTAACATGGTGACAACAGTATTCTCGGGAGAGTCTTCAGAAATGGAATCTGACTTGGAGAGTATTTTCATTTGAGGACTGTTGTCATTTACATCAATAACATCAATCAAGATTTTACTTGAATCAGACAGTCCTCCATTATCTACAGCTTCAATTTCTATTTGTAATATTTTAGTTTTCTCATAATCAATTTCACCAATTAAAATAACTTCCCCAGATGCCCTATTTATCTGAAATAGATCTGATAATCTGAGCTTGTTTTTTGATATTACATAAGATATTAGTCCATTCGAGCCACTGTCTTTGTCAGAAGCACTAACCGTTATTACACTGGTGCCTTTTTGTGCATTTTCGCTAATAGTTGCCTTGTATAAAGTCTTAGTAAACACAGGGGCGTTATCATTTACATCTAATACATGAACAATAATCTGCATTGTTCCTGATTTGCGCGGTTGTCCGCCATCAATGGCTGTTAATAACAAGGAAATCTTCTCCTGCTGCTCTCGATCAAGAGCCTTTTGTAATATCATCTCCACTTTTTTCTGCCCGTCAGCTTGATTTTCTAATTTCAGCTGAAAATTATTGGTTGGGCTGAGCGAATAGCTCTGTAGCCCATTTGCACCAATATCAGCGTCGATTGCTCTCTCCAGCACAAATTTGGAGCCAACAATGGCTGATTCGCTGATTTCAAAACGTTTGCTGCTGGATTCAAAGCTCGGTGCATTGTCGTTAATGTCAGTGATTTCAATAGTGATGCGAAACAATTCCATAGGGTTTTCCAAAATCAACTGCAAATGCAAAGCACAAAGCGTCGTCTCACCGCACAGCGTCTCTCTGTCTATCCTCTCCTGCACAAGGAGGAGCCCTCTTTCTTTATCCAGCGCAATATACTCCGCACTGTCCCCAGAATGAATGCGAGCTCGACCGGATTTCAGCCTTTTCAGGTCTAAGCCTAAATCTTGAGCAACGTTTGACACTAAAGAGCCTTTTTCCATTTCCTCCGGGATCGAGTAGCTGACTTGTCCAAACACGGAGGGTGAAGAAAGAACCAAGATGAACAACAGCAGGACTCGTTGCAGCGTCATCGTTTTGAATAAAAATTCCACGAATCTCATAAATCCAATAAATAAAAAACTCCGTGTAAATCCAGTTTAAAGATGAAGAAGATGGACAACAGCCATGCACGTCCACGGTTAGCGAGTACTGTCTGGAAATGACTGCTTTATTCTCGATAGCGTCAATGTGTAAAAGGGAGTGACTGAAGCCCTGTCGTAGACTGCCACACTCTGGCCACAAGCGGCCTTTTCTATTCTGCACGTAACAACAAAGTCGCACATATTAAACGAAAGTAAACTAGAAATGTCAAAACATGACTTTCGGTACATCTCCTTGAAATAATATATATTCAATGTACATGCAAAATTAGCAATGAGGCTTTATGAGTTTCAATAACATCTTTACAAACAGAAATACGAAATTCACCTGTGGGCTTGCCGTTCCATGTAGTATACTTACTGTACAGGATTTATTATTATTATTATTATTTGATGATGATTTTTTTATTGTTATTATGAGAATGATTAAACAACTGTATATAGTTTATGCAGGATTAGTCAAAACCATGAACAATGTGTTGTAGGCTACTCTATTATTCCAAACCGGCAGTTATGAAAATTGTAAGATACCATTTAAATTAATTGATTGTTACTTTGATATTCAATAATTGTGATGAGACTTCCTGTAGTGCCACTGGATAAAATAGATACGATTATGTATATAATTGAAATGTCATCTTATTGTTGTTAAAGTGTGTATCATTTTGTATGTTTTTTTTTAAGTTGTATAAAACATGGCCAGAATTGATAATTGAAACACAGCACTTAATTTAGCTCAGCAGTCACAGCATGGAATTACATTTTGTCGAAGGTAACCCTGTTCAACAATTGCAACTGTGAAGGCCCATATTAATAAAAAAGTGACCAACCTCTAGAGGAGAGTTAGGCTATTTGTCGCTCTCCATAGTACTGAAATAGGATATGACCCACAGTTCTGACTCGAAGAGGGGAAACACAAAATAATGGCATTTAAAATATTCAAACCTCTAAAGGAGAATCAGGTTCATCCAGGATGCTCTTTTCACTGCGCATCTTCTGCATCGTCCCTGCAAAGTGGGGATCCATTGCTAGCACGTTGTGGCTTGCAGTTCTGTCCATTTTACAGTCACTTTTTCTGGAGTCAGTGGTCCTGCACACCTCATAATTGTACACGTGCGGGAGGGTCCCAGTCCCCAAAGTATCCGAGTACCGAGGTGGATAGTACGGGATGACAGGCAGGTTGGAGTGGTACAGGACGCGAGACTGTCTCCACCTGTACACTTTGACAGATATGATGAGCAGCAAGGAGGTGATGAAGAGGAAGGAGACCACAGCCAGCGCCAAGACTAAGTAAAAAGTCAGCTTGTCATTGTACTCCTTGTCGTGCATGCTCAAGTCAGTGAACTCTGAGAGCACCTCAGGGAAGCTGTCGGCCACCGCCACATTCACAATGACTGTGGCTGAACGAGAGGGCTGCCCGTTGTCCTCCACCACAACAGTCAGTCTTTGTTTGACAGCATCTTTATCAGTCACTTGGCGGACCGTTCGGATTTCCCCATTGTGGAGGCCCACTTCAAACAGCGCCCTGTCTGTGGCTTTGTGCACTTGATAGGAGAGCCAGGCGTTCTGGCCAGAGTCCACGTCCACGGCCACCACTTTGGTCACCAGGTAGCCCACGTCGGCCGAACGAGGCACCATTTCGGCCAGCAGCGGGCCGCTCGTCTGCACCGGGTACAGCACCTGAGGGGCGTTGTCGTTCTGGTCCTGGATCAGGATGCGAACGCTTGCGTTGCTACTAAGAGGAGGAGAGCCCCCATCCTGCGCTCTGACACGGAAGTGAAACTCTTTCAGTTGCTCATAGTCAAAAGAGCGCACTGCATGGATGACTCCACTTTCAGCATTAACAGACACATATGAGGAGACTGGCACTCCATTAACTGAGGAGTCCTCCAGGATGTATGAAAGACGAGCATTCTGGTTCCAGTCAGCATCACTGGCTTTTACAGTGAATACAGAGAGACCTGGTGCGTTGTTTTCCACAATGTAGGCCTCATATGAGCCCCTCTCAAAGACAGGCGCGTTGTCATTCACATCTGAGATGTGCAAGCTGAGTGTGACAGTGCTGGAGAGAGAGGGCACCCCCTCATCAAAACACGTCACTGTGATATTATACTCAGGTGACCTTTCTCTGTCTAAATCACCTTCTGTCACTAAACTGTAGAAATTACTATCAGTCGACTTGAGAAGGAAGGGAGTATTCTGATTTATTCTGCATTCTACTTTGCCATTTTCACCATCATCTTGGTCTTGAACGTTAATTATCGTTACAACAGTTTCACTCCTGACATCTTCAAATATGACATTTGTCTTTGACATGACACTGATCAGCGGGCTGTTATCATTCACATCCACAACGTCAACTACAACCTTGCAGCTGTCTGTTAGTCCCCCATCATCACTTGCACGCACATTAATTTGATAGTTGCGAGCTTTTTCGTAATCTATATTCCCTATTAGAGTGACCTCACCATTATCTTCATTTATATTAAACAAATGCTTTACATCATCCATTTTGTGTCTGATTGAATATTTTATTTTACCATTAGCTCCGTGATCAGCATCCGACGCGCTTACTACAGTCAGGACGGTGCCTTTAGGTGTATTTTCTGCAACAGTAGCTTTGTATACGGGCTTTGTGAAAACGGGTGCGTTATCATTGGCGTCTAATACAGTGATAAGAATCTGCATTGTGCCCGACTTCTGCGGTTCTCCTCCATCCACCGCCGTCAACACGAGATGCAAATGTTCCTTTTTCTCTATATCAAGAGCCTGCTTCAACACCATCTCAACACCGCGGGAGCCGTCTGCTTGATTGTGAAATTTTAACGCAAAATTATCAGACGGCTGGAGTAGATACGTTTGGAGACCGTTTATTCCAACGTCGAGATCCACCGCTTGCTCTAAATCGAATTTCGATCCTATCACGGCAGATTCGCTTATTTTGAATTTAATGTCACTTTTCTCAAAGGCGGGGGCGTTGTCATTGATGTCGACAACCTTCGCTATTATTTTGTAAAATTCGATGGGGCTCTCTAAAATAATCTGGAAGTGCAATGCGCACGGCATAGCCTGTGCACAAAGCGCCTCTCTGTCGATTCGCTCCTTGATGAGGAGGACGCCCCTGTCTTTATTCAGCTCGATGTATTGCTTGCTATCACCAAAATAAACACGAGCACTGCGCGACTTCAGATTTTCCACGCCAATAGCCAAATCCTCGGCTATATTTCCCACTAACGAGCCGACGTGCATTTCCTCATCAATGGAATAGTTGATTTGTCCGAATGTAGCACTGATGAATAGGAGCGAGGTGAAAAGCGTTACTTGCCGTCTCATTGTTCTCCTTTCCCTCATGTTCAAAATAGAAAATCACAATTGGGCAGCATTAATAGAAATAAAAAGACAAAAATCCCACGAATGAGCAAATCAGCTCGGGCAGTAATTCATCCAAAAAGGTCACAAAATAGTTCCAACGAGAATTACGCTCCAGTCCAGACAGCCTCTCGTATGGTTTGCCTTCGCCCCCCCCCTACGTATTAAGATGTACAGGACGCACCCCGACCGTATAAGGCACATCATGGACAATAGCGTCCCTGCGAGTTCAAAATGGAAACTGCAGGACGAGTGGTACAAAATGAATGGATGATTACAACAACAAAGCTTCATTAATAGTAACCTAAATGATCCACGAATCCAAATTGACCACGGAAGATAAAGTGTTTGACCTCTCCATACTAATTAAATAATAAAATCACTTAGAATCGTTTCCACATTAACATAAAATGTAATGCAATATATTGGCAATGTATCATTATGACAGATAACTAGTTAAGCTTTATACAACGTGATTAAAAAAAGTTAAGGATTATATGTTGTATTGTACTGTAGTATTTGCATATTGTTGATGTGTTTATTTTCCTGATGTATGATATAGCAAATATTTCATGTTCAAAACAAATACCTCAAATCAAAAGCACAGCTGAATAACTTAACTAACATAAATAATTCTTAACATTAATGTTAGCATTTAAAGATGACAGGTAAAACACACTTTAGTCTAGATATAATGTGGTGCTGAACCACTGAAACTACAACAAGGGACACAATGTTGCATAATTGATGACTGCATTCACAATCACATTAAAAAAAGGCATGGAGAGTTAACTAAGAGTTTGTTACACTACAGTTGTGTAAACACAAAGACACTTTGCAATATAATGGTAAGATAAATATGACCTAACTGGGAGTCATTTCAAGTGACCAACCTCAAGAGGAGAGTCAGGTTCATCCAAGATGTTCTTTTGAATGTGCATCTTCTGCAAGGTCCCGGTTGAACTGGGGTCCGTTACCAGCACATTGTGACTGGCTGCTCTGTCCAATTTAAAGTCACTTTTTCTGGAGTCAGTGGTCCTGCACACCTCGTAATTGTACACGTGTGGGAGAGTCCCGGTCCCCAAAGTATCCGAGTACCGAGGTGGATAATACGGGATGACGGGCAGGTTGGAGTGGTACAGGACGCGAGACTGTCTCCACCTGTACACTTTGACTGCTATGATGAGCAGCAAGCAGGTGATGAAGAGGAAGGAGACCACAGCCAGCGCCAAGACTAAGTAAAAAGTCAGCTTGTCATTGTACTCCTTGTCGTGCATGCTCAAGTCAGTGAACTCTGAGAGCACCTCAGGGAAGCTGTCGGCCACCGCCACGTTCACAATGACTGTGGCTGAACGAGAGGGCTGCCCGTTGTCCTCTACCACAACAGTCAGTCTTTGTTTGACAGCATCTTTATCAGTCACTTGGCGGACTGTTCGGATTTCTCCATTATGGAGGCCCACTTCAAACAGTGCCCTGTCCGTGGCTTTGTGTACTTGATAGGAGAGCCAGGCGTTCTGGCCAGAGTCCACATCCACGGCCACCACTTTGGTCACTAGATAGCCCACGTCTGCCGAACGAGGCACCATTTCGGCCAGCAGCGAGCCGCCTGTCTGCACTGGGTACAGCACCTGAGGGGCGTTGTCGTTCTGGTCCTGGATCAGGATGCGAACGCTTGCGTTGCTACTAAGAGGAGGGGAGCCTCCATCCTGCGCTCTGACAAGGAAGTGGAACTCTTTCAGTTGCTCGTAGTCAAAAGAGCGCACTGCATGGATGATTCCACTTTCAGCACTAACAGACACATATGAGGAGACTGGCACTCCGTTAACTGAGGAGTCCTCCAGGATGTATGAAAGACGAGCATTCTGGTTCCAGTCAGCATCACTGGCTTTTACTGCGAATACAAAGAGACCTGGTGTGTTGTTTTCCACTATGTAGGCCTCGTATGAGCTCCTCTCAAAGGCAGGCGCATTATCATTCACGTCTGAGATGAATAAGGTGAGAGTGACGCTGCTGGAGAGAGAGGACACGCCCTCATCTGAACATGTCACTGTGATATTATATTCGCATGCCCGCTCTCTGTCTAAATCACTGTCGGTCACTAAACTATAGAAATTATTAGATGTAATTTTTATCGCAAATGGATTATTTTCACCTATAAAGCAATTAACCTGTCCATTAGCATCAGAATCAGGGTCACTGACGCTCATCAACGCTATCACAGTTCTGGCTGGCGCATCTTCTGGCACTGAGTTAGATGATGAAATCATATTCACAATGGGACTATTGTCATTTACATCAATTATATCAATTATTATTTTGCTGGAATCAGAAAGCCCCCCTTGATCAATAGCCTCTATATCAATGTGATAATTTTTCTCTTTTTCATAATCTACTAGACCATTCAGGATGACGTCACCTTCTCTAGTAATGTGAAACAGCTTCGATACAGTATCCATGCTATTCCCGATCACATAGGTCACTTCTCCGTTTGATCCCTTATCTGCGTCTGTAGCGCTCACTTTTGTAATAAGTGTCCCTATCGCCGAGTTCTCAGTGATGCTTGCTTTGTACACAGCCTTACTAAATACTGGCACATTATCATTTGCATCCAGAACAGTGACGTGGATCTGCATTGTTCCCG
This sequence comes from Syngnathus acus, assembly GCF_901709675.1. NCBI lineage: Eukaryota > Metazoa > Chordata > Actinopteri > Syngnathiformes > Syngnathidae > Syngnathus > Syngnathus acus. The sequence goes on along the minus strand of NC_051095.1, from coordinate 16,607,338 downwards.
TCAGCTGTGGCTCTCCTCCATCCTCGGCCGTCAGAATCAAAGATACGTGCTCTTGTTTTTCTCTGTCTAGTGGTTTTTGCAAAACCATTTCGACCTTTTTGCTGCCATCCGACTGACTGTGCAGTTTAAGCACAAAACTGTCGCTCGGCTTCAGGGTGTATCTCTGGAGCCCATTCACTCCTGTGTCAGCATCAAACGCTTTTTCCAGCACAAATTTAGAGCCTACTACTGTATATTCGCTTATTTCAAACCTTCGCTCCTCTTTTTGGAACATTGGCGCATTGTCATTAATGTCCGTGATTTCCACCGTGATGGGGAATAATTCCAACGGATTTTCAAGTGTTATTTGGAAATGCAACGCACAAGGCGTCGTCTGCTTGCAAAGCAGCTCGCGGTCTATTTTTTCTTTGATAAGGAGGACTCCCCGTTCCCTATTCAGCTCGATATACTGAGCGCTGTCTCCCGTGTAAATGCGCGCTTTGCCCGCCTTCAGCCTCTTGACGTCTAAACCTAAATCTCGGGCTATGTTACCGATCAAAGATCCTTTCCCCATCTCCTCCGGAATGGAATAAGTGACCTGCCCTCGCACGGAGCCGAGGCAGAAGATGAACATTAACAGTACTTGCCGTCTCATTGTCCGAGCTGATTCCCCAGCTGCACAAAAGACACGGTCCTATATTCCCTTTACGTAAGCCACTCCACTGAAAATAGACACCGCCCAAAAAGAAGGCAAATGATTTTGAATCCAAATATGAGAATCGAGTCTAGACCCAGCGTGAAATATCCGTTTGCGATGCAGCGCTTCCACAATTGACGCGGATGTGCACCGACGAAGGGGAGTAAATGTGACAAAAGGTTTGAAATGGCCAACTGAAAAATATTAGCCAACAGCGTCCCGTAGAGTTCAAATTGCGCAAGTGCAACTCAAAAATAATGTTTTAAGCCATACAGTAGTCCTATCGTATTGCAATATCAAATTAATCCAAAAACAGCATAATAAAGATAACAAAATATCGAAAAAAGGAACGGCAATACCACTGTCATAATGCTGACTAAAAGTGCAATGACATCATATAATTTTGAGATTTGGTCACGTGATATTAAATTCTATTGCGGGCTATTGAGGCTATTGCAGACAAAATAATAAAAAAAAAACAGGAGCAACCGCTGAAAGCAAAGAGCAAGTTCCAGCTGTGCAGCAGTCGTCTAACTGTCACTGTCCATGGTGCTGGAAACTCACACACCCCATTCATACAGAGATGCTCTATTCTTTCTCGCTAAACACATGACAAAACCCCCCACAAGAAGACACGTTCCTTTATCGGGGAGATCAGACGTCATAATTGGAAAGAAAACAGATTTAAATGATTAAACACGTTCCTGCCCAAGCCGCTAATGCAAAAGAATACGTAGCTTACTAATAAAAGAAACAGCATGGTCAAACTAGTACACCGTTAAAAAAATGCTGGGTTATAAATTGGACCCAGCCAGGAAGTCGGGTCAATTTTACCCAAATTGGAATTGTTTTGCAAAACAAAAAAAATGAAAACCTCAATTTGATGGGTAGTATTCTGCAACAAAAATGGTTATGTGCAACCCAACAAACAACCCAGGAAGTTGAGTCAAATTGGGTAAAATTTTTAAGAACAATTGGTCGTTTACAATTTTTTAAGGGCTTACTGACTTCTAATTCACTGACTTATTTAACTTGTTTTGTATTCTAAAAGTTACTTTGGGTTCAATAAAGCCAGTAATAATGTCCAGTAACATTTAATTGTTAGAAGGATAAAAGCAGGTGGCTGGCTCTAGTATGCAGTTTAACAAACAGATGAAAAGTGCCTGCTGCCTGGTGGTTATGTGTTCATCAACAATCATGAATTTGCATTCATGTCAAATGTAATAATTTACTGCAGAGTGCAAATAAAGCACAATCGACCAACCTCAAGAGGAGAGTCGAGTTCATCCAGGATGTTCTTTTGACTGTGTATCTTCTGGATGGTTCCTGTCAAACAGGGGTCCAGCACGTTGTGACTAGCAGTTCTGTCCATTTTACAGTCACTTTTTCTGGAGTCAGTGGTCCTGCACACCTCATAATTGTACACGTGCGGGAGGGTCCCAGTCCCCAAAGTATCCGAGTACCGTGGCGGATAATACGGGATGACGGGCAAGTTGGAATGGTACAGGACGCGAGACTGTCTCCACCTGTACACTTTGACTGCGATGATGAGTATCAAGCAGGTGATGAAGAGGAAAGAGACCACAGCGAGCGACAAGACTAAGTAAAAAGTCAGCTTGTCATTGTACTCCTTGTCGTGCATGCTCAAGTCAGTGAATTCTGAGAGCACCTCAGGGAAGCTGTCGGCCACCGCCACATTCACAATGACTGTGGCTGAACGAGAGGGCTGCCCATTGTCCTCCACCACAACAGTCAGTCTTTGTTTGACAGCATCTTTATCAGTCACTTGGCGGACTGTTCGGATTTCTCCGTTGTGGAGGCCCACTTCAAACAGCGCCCTGTCTGTGGCTTTGTGTACTTGATAGGAGAGCCAGGCGTTCTGGCCAGAGTCCACGTCCACGGCCACCACCTTGGTCACCAGGTAGCCCACGTCCGCCGAACGAGGCACCATTTCGGCCAGCAGCGAGCCGCCCGTCTGCACCGGGTACAGAACCTGAGGGGCGTTGTCGTTCTGGTCCTGAATCAGGATGCGAACACTTGCGTTGCTGCTGAGGGGAGGGGAGCCTCCATCCTGCGCTCTGACAAGGAAGTGAAACTCTTTCAGTTGCTCATAGTCAAAAGAGCGCACTGCATGGATGACTCCACTCTCAGCACTAACAGACACGTATGAGGACACTGGCACTCCGTTAACCGAGGAGTCCTCCAGGATGTATGCAAGACGAGCATTCTGGTTCCAGTCACCATCATTGGCTTTTACAGTGAATACAGAGAGACCTGGTGTATTATTTTCAACAATGTAGGCATCATATGAGGTCCTCTCAAAGACAGGTGCGTTGTCATTAACATCTGAGACGTGCAAGGTGAGAGTCACGCTACTGGAGAGGGAAGGCACTCCATCATCAGAGCACGTCACTGTGATGATATACTCAGATGCAGATTCTCTATCCAAAGCTAACTCTGTTACTAAACTATAAAATCCATTCATTGTGTTTTCCATTTTAAATGGAATGTCATTATTGATATGGCACTTGACCTCTCCATTGCTGCCAGAGTCGGGGTCACTAACACTTAACATAGTGACAACAGTATTCTCTGGAGAGTCCTCCAAAATGGAGTCTGACTTGGAAAGTATTTTCATTTGAGGATTGTTGTCATTTACATCAATAACATCAATCAAGATCTTACTTGAATCAGACAATCCTCCATTATCTACAGCTTCGATATCGATCTGTAATACTTTTGATTTTTCATAATCAATGTCACCAGTCAAAATAACATCCCCAGTCACACTACTAATCTGAAATAAATCGGATATGAGGGTGTTTTGGGATATTACATAAGATATTTGTCCATTTGAGCCACTGTCCTTGTCTGAAGCACTAACCGTTATTACACTGGTACCTTTAGGTGCATTTTCGCTAATAGTTGCCTTGTACAAAGTCTTAGTAAACACAGGGGCGTTATCATTTACATCTAATACGTGAACAATAATCTGCATTGTTCCTGACCTACGCGGTTGTCCGCCATCAAAGGCTGTTAATAACAATAAAATCTTCTCCTGCTGCTCTCGATCAAGAGCCTTTTGTAATATCATCTCCACTTTCTTCTGCCCGTCAGCTTGATTTTCTAATTTCAGCTGAAAATTATTCGTTGGGCTAAGTGAGTAGCTTTGCAGCCCATTTGCACCAATATCAGTGTCGATTGCTTTCTCCAGCACAAATTTAGAGCCAACAATGGCTGATTCACTAATTTCAAAACGTTTGCTGCTAGATGCAAAGCGTGGGGCGTTGTCGTTTATGTCAGTAATTTCTATAGTGATGCGAAACATTTCCATTGGATTTTCCAAAATCAACTGCAAATGCAAAGCACAGAGCGTCGTCTCACCGCACAGCGTCTCTCTGTCTATCCTCTCCTGCACAAGGAGGAGCCCTCTTTCTTTATCCAGCGCGATATATTCCGCACTGTCCCCAGAATGAATGCGAGCTCGACCGGATTTCAACCTTTTCAGGTCCAAACCTAAATCTCGAGCCACGTTTGACACTAAAGAGCCTTTCTCCATTTCCTCCGGGATCGAGTAGCTGACTTGTCCAAACACGGAGGGTGAAGAAAGAACCAATACGAACAACAGCAGGACTCGTTGCAGCGTCATCGTTTTAAATACAAATTCAACGAATCTCATAAATCCAATAAATAAAAAACTCCGTGTAAATCCAGCTTAAAGATGAAGAAGATGGACAACAGCCATCCACGTCCACGGTTAGCGAGTAGTGTCTGGAAATGACTGCTTTATTCTCGAAAGCGTCATTGTGTGAAAGGGAGGAACTGAAGCCCTGTCGTAGACTGCCACACTCTGGCCACAAGCTGCCTTTTCTATTCTGCACGCAACAACAAATGCTCGCACACATAAAGTGTAGAATATGCAAATATTGCCATGAAGATTTTGCACTACAAAAGTAATAAAAATTGGTTTATTTTATATCTTTTTCGTAACAAATCCGAGTTTGTTTTATGAATTAAAATATATAAAAGCACACCCAAATGAATACAGGACCTCTGATCACAATAGATATATATGCAAAAATTCATGTATTGTTTAACATTTAATTTTGGGCAGTTTATATGGCCATATCAAGAAATTTTAGCCATTAAACATGCATTGCCATTGGTCTTGTTTGCATTACAAAGAAAGATTATAGTTCAGAAAACTGACACCTCACAATTATTATTATTATTATTATTATATTATTATTATTAGTAGTAGTAGTAGTAATAGTAGTAGGAGTAGTCATAGTAGTAGTAGTAGTAGTTGTAGTAGTAGGAGTAGTAAAAATACGATGCAATTATTTTATTATTACTATTATTCTTATTATTTGGTCTTAAATCTTAAGCAATGCGTACTGCAACATAACATAAAGCAGATGCAACTTCCCTTTGCTTATCATATACAATGGTGATGTATGGACTCCGACGTAAAATTGTAATTGTGGCACTTTTGTTCACTGACAAGGGGAAACGTTATCTTACAGAAAAACTCAAGTAACCAACCTCAATAGGAGAGTCAGGTTCATCCAGGATGTTCTTTTCATTGCGTCTCATCTGCAAGGTCTTTGTAAGACTGGGATCCATGACCAGAACGTTGTGACTCGCAGCCCTGTCCAATTTACAGTCACTTTTTCTGGAGTCGGTGGTCCTGCACACCTCATAATTGTACATGTGCGGGAGGGTCCCCGTCCCCAAAGTATCCGAGTACCTAGGTGGATAGTACGGGATGACGGGCAGGTTGGAATGGTACAGGACGCGAGACTGTCTCCACCTGTACACTTTGACTGCGATGATGAGCAGCAAGCAGGTGATGAAGAGGAAGGAGACCACAGCCAGCGCCAAGACCAAGTAAAATGTCAGCCTGTCATTGTACTCCTTGTCGTGCATGCTCAAGTCAGTGAACTCTGCGAGCACCTCAGGGAAGCTGTCGGCCACCGCCACGTTCACAATGACTGTGGCTGAACGAGAGGGATGCCCGTTGTCCTCCACCACAACAGTCAGTCTTTGTTTGACAGCATCTTTATCAGTCACTTGGCGGACGGTTCGGATTTCTCCATTGTGGAGGCCCACTTCAAACAGCGCCCTGTCTGTAGCTTTGTGTACTTGATAGGAGAGCCAGGCATTCTGGCCAGAGTCCACGTCCACGGCCACCACTTTGGTCACCAGGTAGCCCACGTCTGCTGACCGAGGCACCATTTCAGCCAGCAGCGAGCCGCCCGTCTGCACCGGGTACAGCACCTGAGGGGCGTTGTCGTTCTGGTCCTGGACCAGGATGCGAACGCTCGTGTTGCTGCTGAGGGGAGGGGAGCCTCCATCCTGCGCTCTAACCAGGAAGTGGAACTCTTTCAGTTGCTCATAGTCAAAAGACCGCATTGCATGGATGACTCCACTTTCAGCATTAATGGACACGTAGGAGGAGACTGGCACTCCGTTAACTGAGGAGTCCTCCAGGATGTACGAAAGACGAGCATTCTGGTTCCAGTCAGCATCATTGGCTTTTACGGTGAATACAGAAAGCCCTGGTGTGTTGTTTTCTACAAGGAAGGCCTCATATGAGCTCTTCTCAAAGACAGGCGCATTATCATTCACATCTGAGATGTGCAAGATGAGTGTGACACTGTTGAAGAGGGGGGGCACACCCTCATCAGAGCACGTCACTGTGATATTATACTCGACCGACCTTTCTCTGTCCAAATCCACCTCTGTAACTAAAGTATAAAATCCATTTAAAGAGGGTTGTATCTTTAAGGGAGTCGCATCATCTTTGACACATTCCACTTGTCCGTTATTTTCTGAATCTGGATCACTTACACTTAACATTGCTATAACAGTATTAGGAGGCGAGTTTTCTAAAATGGTGTCGGATTTGGAAACGACATTGATGACAGGGCTGTTGTCGTTCATATCAATCACATCAACAACCACCTTTGTTGAATCAGACAGACCTCCCTTGTCGACTACCTCCACATCCATCTGATAGGAAGTTGCCTTTTCATAATCTACATCACCTACCAGCGTGATAACACCAGTTTGCTGGTTAATATTAAATATGTCTGTCAGAAGGCGTTTGCCGGGAGATATTGTATATGATACTTCACCATTTACGCCAATGTCTTTATCAGATGCACTCACAGTTGTTACACTGGTGCCCTTGGGTGCATTTTCAAGTATTTTTGCTCTATAAATACGTTTTTCAAAACTAGGTGCGTTGTCATTGACATCTAACACATTAACAAATATCTGCATAGTGCCTGACAGTTGCGGCTCACCTCCATCAATAGCAGTTAATAAAAGCCTTATATAATCCTGCTTTTCTCGATCGAGGGGCTTCTGCAGCACCATTTCTACCTTTTTACTCCCATCAGCCTCATTCTCTAATTTTAAGGCAAAATTATCAGCAGGAGTGAGCACGTATTGTTGTAAGCCATTTATCCCTATGTCCAAATCGATTGCTTTCTCTAATATGAATTTGGATCCTATGACGGCTGACTCGCTAATTTCAAAGCGCTTTTCAGCGTTGGTGAAGCTGGGCGTGTTATCATTTATGTCGGTAATCTCCACCGTAACTCGAAACATCTCCATTGGATTTTCCAGAATGATCTGAAAATGCAAAGCGCACGGCGAGATCTCTGCACACAAAGCCTCCCTGTCTATCCGCTCTTGGATTACGAGGACTCCTCTTTCTTTATTCATGCCGATGTACTCCACACTGCGGCCGGTGTACACACGAGCCTTGCCAGATTTCAGCCTCTTGTGATCTAAACCTAAATCATGCACTATGTTTCCAAACACAGAGCCTTTGGGCATTTCTTCGGGGATGGAATAGCTGACCTGGCCAAGCACGGAGCGAAGGCACACAGCCGAGAAGAACAACAGTACTTGCCGTTTCATTGTTTTGTCCGTGGAGCTTGTTTTCATTCAGCAATTAAAATCCTACAATCCCGACTCCATTATAAAACATGCTCCGAAAAAAGGCAGAACTCCACAGTATTTTCTATAAAATCCAGTAGAATCGTGAATCCTCACTGTTTGCGTCAAGAGAGACGACTGTTCAGTATGTGCTATCACCAACACGACAGGGAAGAAGGCAGGGACAAAGAATAGAGGAGGAAGAAAAAAAAAAACCCCAGCAGCCTTTAAATTTCATCAGGCATGCCAACAGCGCCACTTTGAGACGAAAAATATAAACTACAACAGAAAGTTAAAAAAAATAAGGGGGGAAAAGTAACACATGCCACCAAATCCAACTGGCAGAAACCAAAGTACTAAAGATAAATTATGACGACTAAAGCAGAACTAAAGCTAAAATATATGATTATTATAAAGTATGCATATATCATAAATGAATGCTTATTTGAATTATTTGATAAGCAGTAAATTACATGCAGATAACACAATGGATCACTTGCAGTAAATAGGGGCATTGCGCACTGCAGGTCAACACGACTGCTGTCCATGGTGCTGAAAAAAGCTGCTTTGGAGTTTGGCAAATATCTGTTATCAGGACTAACTTTTTGTTTTCTTGACAGTAATGGACAACCTGTTCGGTGGACATTATTTCACGTTATATATTCATGCCGTTTTGTAAAGTTAAGTAAGCATTTTAACTGAAATATTGCAAATAGAGCCAGCATACACTACATAATTATTCTCATATTTGACTTAGAAAAATAGCCTCCATTAACATATGAATAACAGCAAATTGCCATTTGATGACATTCAACTTTACAGGAGAAGGTAAGTCACACACTTTCACAAGGCAGCTGTATAGTATCAAAGACGAATGGCAGATAACAGCTGGAATACATTGTGGCCATCTATAATCATGCATTTATGCTATTGCCTGCATAGCAATTTTTCAACATTTATAAGTCTCAAGACACCAACCTCTAGAGGAGAGTCAGGCTCATCCAGGATGTTCTTTTGAATGTGTAGCTTCTGCATGGTTCCGGCTGAACTCGGGTCCGTTACCAGCATGTTGTGACTGGCAGCTCTGTCCAATTTACAGCCACTTTTTCTGGAGTCAGTGGTCCTGCACACCTCATAATTGTACACGTGCGGGAGGGTCCCCGTCCCCAAAGTATCCGAGTACCGAGGTGGATAATACGGGATGACGGGCAGGTTGGAGTGGTACAGGACGCGAGACTGTCTCCACCTGTACACTTTGACTGCTATGATGAGCAGCAAGCAGGTGATGAAGAGGAAGGAGACCACAGCCAGCGCCAAGACTAAGTAAAAAGTCAGCCTGTCATTGTACTCCTTGTCGTGCATGCTCAAGTCAGTGAACTCTGAGAGCACTTCAGGGAAGCTGTCGGCCACCGCCACGTTCACGATAACTGTGGCTGAACGAGAGGGCTGCCCGTTGTCCTCCACCACAACAGTCAGTCTTTGTTTGACAGCATCTTTATCAGTAACTTGGCGGACTGTTCGGATTTCTCCATTGTGGAGGCCCACTTCAAACAACGCCCTGTCTGTGGCTTTGTGCACTTGATAGGAGAGCCAGGCGTTCTGACCAGAGTCCACATCCACGGCCACTACTTTGGTAACCAGGTAGCCCACGTCGGCCGAACGAGGCACCATTTCGGCCAGCAGTGTGCCGCCCGTCTGCACTGGGTACAGCACCTGAGGGGCGTTGTCGTTCTGGTCCTGGATCAGGATGCGAACGCTCGCATTGCTACTAAGAGGAGGAGAGCCTCCGTCCTGCGCTCTGACAAGGAAGTGGAACTCTTTCAGTTGCTCGTAGTCAAAAGAGCGCACTGCATGGATGACTCCACTTTCAGCACTAACAGACACATATGAGGAGACTGGCACTCCATTAACTGATGAGTCCTCCAGGATGTAAGAAAGACGAGCATTCTGGTTCCAGTCAGCGTCACTGGCTTTTACAGTGAATACAGAAAGACCTGGTGTGTTGTTTTCCACAATGTAGGCCTCATATGAGCTCCTGTCAAAGACAGGTGCGTTGTCATTCACATCTGAGATGTGTAAGGTGAGAGTGACGCTGCTGGAGAGGGAGGGCACGCCCTCATCAGAGCACGTCACTGTGATGTTGTACTCACTCGATCTCTCTCTGTCCAAATCACCATCTGTGACTAAGCTGAAGAACTTTTTAGATGTACTTTTCATCAGAAATGGCATATTATCTTCAATAAAACATGCGACATGGCCATTTTCTGCCGAGTCAGGATCTTGTACATTAAAGATAGTGACCACCGTTCCTGGTGAAGAATTCTCTGATATGGAACTGGTTTTAGACATGATATTTATAGACGGGGGATTATCATTCGTGTCAGTCACTTCCACAATAATTCTGCATGAGTCTGTCAGCCCTCCATCATCACTAGCTTGCACAAATATTTCATAGTGAGCCACCTTTTCATAATCTAGCCTTCCAATTAAAGACACGGCACCACTTTTTTCATCAATTTCAAAAGTAACAGGGACGTCATCCACTGTGTTGGTTATCGAATAAGACACTCTTCCATTTGAGCCTTCATCTGCATCCACAGCACTCACGGTGCACATAAAAGTGCCTTTTGTGGCAGTCTCCATCACAGTGACCTTATATATTTCCTGCGTAAATACAGGAGCGTTGTCATTTGAGTCTAGCACCACAATTTCTACACGCATTGTTCCTGTCAGCTGTGGGTCACCCCCATCAGCCGCAGTGAGAACTAAAGAGAGATGTTCTTTAGCTTCTCTATCTAGAGGTTTCTGCAGAATCATCTCCACGCTTTTGCTACCATCTTGTTGATTTTTTAATTTTAGATGAAAATGATCAGAAGGCTTTAACGAGTAGCCCTGCAACCCGTTCACACCAACGTCTAAATCCACAGCCCTCTCCAGCACGAATTTTGCTCCAATCACAGTGGATTCGCTTATCTTAAACGTCATCTCATTCTTTTTAAAAGTGGGCGCATTGTCATTAATGTCATTAATTTCGACTGTCACCGTGTAGAATTCAATCGGATCTTCCAGTGTGATCTGTAGATGTAACGCGCACGGCGTTGTTTGTCCGCACAGCGCCTCCCTGTCGATCCTTTCTTTGACAACGAGCAGCCCTCTGTCTCTGTGCAGCTCCATGTAATCTGCATTCCCCTCCGTGTAGATGCGCGCTTTCCCAGATTTCAGCCTTTTCACATGCACGCCCAAATCTTGCGCTATGTTTCCAACCAAAGAGCCTTTGTTCATTTCCTCGGGAATGGAATAGGTGACCTGCCCGTGTACCAATCCGACAAAATACGCCCAAATGAACAATAGTACTTGCCGCTTCATTGTTCCATTCGATGTGCAATGGTCCAAATTAGAGATTAAAAACATGTAAATTCCTCTTATCCAAATAGGGACTCAAAAAGAAAAATATCTGAGATGAATTTATCCTTAAAAAAAAAACCCGACTGAACCAGCAGATACGTGCGCGTTCCCTCTTCTGTTGGTTTAATGTCGATGTGGCTCATTGTGTGCAGGGTACACGGATAAAGATCGGGAAAATCTCTGGTCAACAGCGTCCCTAAGAGTCCAAAATTGCGTACTGCAGGATATATCTAGGCCTCCGCCTAATGCAAAACAAGCGGGCCTATAATAAAAAGCATTTTCAGTCATCCCCAAAGTCATCGTCATATATTAAGAGGAAAATTAGGGTTAGTGTTAGGCTACTTATTTGTTAGGGGCTCTAAAAAGAACTCTAAACTACAAATCCAAACCAAATGCCAAACAATCATCTACTTGATAAAATATTCTACTCAACATTTGGTCAACAAATGGAAAAACACACCCACCAAAAAATGTTTTTTAAGAAAAATAAAGAACTCATGGAGAAAGGTGATCAATAGTCAATATATAATATATCCGCAGTATCCCTCAGTGATTCATCTAATTTGTTATTTCACATGCAGCAGCTGATTGCAAGAAGAAAAAAAATCAAGGTTATAGGCATTGCCATCCATTTTTCAATATGTTTCTATTTTAAATGAACACTGAGGAGATTGGTAATCTCTACTAACAAAAATGATTCATTCTCATTAAGGTTATGGCAGCACAGGTAAATATGTATAATCTCATAGATCGTGGACAACTACACATTTGCTGGTGATTGAGCACAAGACAACCTTGGATCTTTTATGCAAAGATATCAAACACCGTTGCAATGCATGGCTATACCCTATGTAGCACCAGTAGCTCACACGTTGGTTACTTTTTGAGTCATCAAATTTCTGGAGTGAATAACTACAGTATTGAAACAGCAGGAATATCTTTGGTAAAAACTATTTGACGTGCAGTACTTCCAAAAGCATTTGCAATAGCAGAAAAAAAAAAAAGAAAATTCCACTTCCGGCAAGACAAGATAGAATTCCAGTCAAATGCTAGACAATGAAAAAAATATAAAATATGACAATGAGTTGCAGTAAGCACCATTCACAAGTATTTGTAAATGAGCTCTCCTTGCAACAAACAAAACGTGGATTCAACAAAAGTCTGTCAAGTCACATGTTGAAAATTAACACTCCTGCTAAAACGTTTACAAAATGCATTTGGTTTTGTCAATGTATTCGTGATGTCCATTTCTAATAAACAAACTCCATTCTGTCTTTCACATGACGTATGAATGACGTCAGTGGAAGCTGCAAGTAAGGAGACACACATAGTACCCTTAAAAGCGCCAACACGTGTAGAACCTATGCAAATGTCACAGGGAGGTTGACACAACCCCACCCAAAAACAATTTAATACACACATTATTTAGTTATTCGAAAAATAATTTGATACCTAACTGAGTTCAATTTCTATAAATTAGTAATGCTTTACAATCAAAGGCGCCTAAATTAAACACATGCAGTTAAAAAAACACATTTGGTGTTTGGCACCCTTTTGTCTCTGACCATGGTCCTGATTCATCTAGCATGTATTTTGCAAAGGGAAAATGGTTAATTCTAACCTCTAGAGGAGAGTCAGGTTCATCCAGGATGTTCTTTTCATTGCGTCTCATCTGCAAGGTCTTTGTAAGACTGGGATCCATGACCAGAACATTGTGACTCGCAGCCCTGTCCAATTTACAGTCACTTTTTCTGGAGTCGGTGGTCCTGCACACCTCATAATTGTACACGTGCGGGAGGGTCCCCGTCCCCAAAGTATCCGAGTACCGAGGTGGATAGTAAGGGATGACGGGCAGGTTGGAGTGGTACAGGACGCGAGACTGTCTCCACCTGTACACTTTGACTGCTATGATGAGCAGCAAGCAGGTAATGAAGAGGAAGGAGACCACAGCCAACGCCAAGACTAAGTAAAAAGTCAGCTTGTCATTGTACTCCTTGTCGTGCATGCTCAAGTCAGTGAACTCTGAGAGCACCTCAGGGAAGCTGTCGGCCACCGCCACATTCACAATGACTGTGGCTGAACGAGACGGCTGCCCGTTGTCCTCCACCACAACAGTCAGTCTTTGTTTTACAGCATCTTTATCAGTCACTTGGCGGACCGTTCGGATTTCCCCATTGTGGAGGCCCACTTCAAACAGCGCCCTGTCTGTGGCCTTGTGCACTTGATAGGAGAGCCAGGCGTTCTGGCCAGAGTCCACATCCACGGCCACTACTTTGGTCACCAGGTAGCCCACGTCGGCCGAACGAGGCACCATTTCGGCTAGCAGCGTGCCACCCGTCTGCACCGGGTACAGCACCTGAGGGGCGTTATCGTTCTGGTCCTGGATCAGGATGCGAACACTTGTGTTGCTGCTGAGGGGAGGGGAGCCTCCATCCTGCGCTCTGACAACCAAGTCCACTTGTTTAATTTGCTCATAATCAAAGGATCGAACGGCACTGAGAACACCAGTTTCAGAATTTAAAGAAACAAAAGTGGACACTGGACTGCCACTTACTTGTGTGTCCTCTAAAAGATAAGATACTCTCGCGTTTTGATTCCAATCAGTGTCTCGAGCAGTGACAGCAAATATGGAAACGCCTGGAGAATTATTCTCTGCCACATAAGCTGAAAAACTATTTTCATCAAATATTGGTGCATTGTCATTCACGTCTGAGATTCTAAGATACAAATTTATTGAGCTAGAAAGTGGAGGCGTTCCGAGATCAGTGGCTTTAATTGTTATGTTATATTCTGGAACAGATTCTCTATCAAAAAATTGATCTGAAATTAAATTATAATAGTTTGTCAGAGACGTCTCCAATTTAAAGGGAAGTTTTCCATCTATGGAACATTTTAGCTGTCCATTTCTGTCAGAATCAACATCTTTTATGTTAAGAACTGCAACTGTTGTACCAGGAGGTGAATCCTCAGACAGACGACTTGAAAATGACATTATATTAATGACTGGGGCATTGTCATTTACGTCAACGACATCAAGTATAACTTTAGTGGTCCCAGTCAGCCCACCTTGATCCTTTGCTTCCACCCTCACTTCATACTTCCTGTTTTTTTCATAGTCAACATGACCAGAAACGTAAATTGTGCCAGTGTGTTCATCAATATTAAATATATTGGCAGCACTTCCTTTTGTTTTAGACAAACTGTAAGAGATGAGTCCATAGGGACCACTGTCAGCATCTGTAGCATTTACTGTAATAACACTGGTGCCTGTCATTGTGTTTTCCGTAAGAGAAGCTTTGTATTCTGGTTGATTAAAAACTGGCCGGTTGTCATTTGCATCTAAAACGTTTATTTCTATATTTACGGTGCCAGATCGCTGTGTTGTTCCTCCGTCAAGTGCAATTAATTTTAAAGACAAACGAGGATGTCGCTCTCTGTCTAAAGGCTTCTGGAGCACCATTTCAACATATTTACTGCCATCTGGATTTGGATTCTGAGTTAACATAAAATTTTCATTCGGAGCCAAAATATAATTTTGTAACGCGTTTAGCCCCACATCTTGATCCTCTGCACTCTGTAGAGGAAATTGCACTCCAACTGCAGTCCCTTCACTTATTTCGAAAAGGAGAGGTTTATCTTTATTTGGAAACACAGGGGCATGATCATTTATATCCAAAACCTCAACAATTATTCTGTGCAATTCAATCGGATTCTCTAAAATGATCTCAAAATTCAAGCTACATGGCGTCACATCTCCGCAAAGCTCCTCTCGGTCTATTCTGTCACTGACGACGAGCAGCCCTTTGTCTGTTTTCAACTCCGTGTATTGAATTTTTTCTCCCGTCACGATGCGGGCCCGCCCTGCAACCATTCTTTTTATATTCAAACCAAGATCTTGTGCAATGTTACCAATCACGGCGCCTTTCTTCATCTCCTCGGGAATAGAATAACGAATCTGACCAGCCACTGTGGCAGCTAAATAAAAAAAGAACAAAAGCGATTCCATTTGCTGGCGTGGTCCACAAAATAATTTCCATCTCCAGCGCGCGTCCGCGGAGCATCTTCGACGCGCCATATTTGCCAAAATAATCAAGTATTATTCCACAAATAAAATCACAGGTCCACCTTTTAAATATCCACTTCGGTGAGATAAAAAAATAAAAATAAAAAACATCAACACTAACAATTAAAATCCGAAAAACAAACGCTCGGCGGGGCGCTCTGGCTCTTACGTGTACTCCTCATCAAATGAAAAGAGCGAGTTGCATGACTGCGCAGGCGATCTGGGTTTGAGTGAATAGAGGAAAAACCTTAGGTTGACCAATAGCGTCCCTTAGAGTAGAAATGGTGAATGTCATGTGCATGTGTTAAAACGTTGCACACTGACAATAAATGCCATGTTAGCAAAAAAAAAAAAAAAATCGATTCATAACGTTCTCATTTGTAATAACAAACAAATGCAAAATCAAGACCCCACACCACTGTAAAATAACGTTCACATACGAGTTACGTATTTTATACTGTGAATTACAACATCAATTCTCAGCTTGTTAATTCATGCTGCAAAGATTTAGTAGTTATTCAAACCATTCTAATTATCCTTTTCTTAAAATGTTTTATTGAAGCCACAATTGAGTATAAACAAACTAATCAAGCAGTGATGTAAGTCAATCAGCTTCAACCCCCAGAGTCTGCTAAATGTCTGTTTGTCGCTATAATTGTCCGTAAAATCTGGCTATTAAAAAAAAATCTCTGTTGTTAGTAGTTATTTTTGCTTATTTTACTGTGTGATTTGCCGCGCGTCATATAGTTTAATATAGCTCTTCATTTTTAGATTTAATCTTTAAAATGAGATTATTGTTTATATGTCGGGTGCCTAAACAGTTTGTTTTTAATATTGTATATATAGTTATGACTAATTCAGGTTTTGCAGCCAGCAGAGGGAGACCCCAATTCTGGAATTATTGTCTATGGTCAGGAGAGGGTACCCAACTTGGTGCTTCACTTGAGGAATAAGCGAGAATGTTCCAAGATGAGTGAAGGGAGCAGAACACAACTTTGAGAGTGTTTTTCGTGCATTTAACATGGCTAAAAGCGAAAAAGAGTTGATGTACCATGACATGAGTCTTTTGATGACATCTCTGTGAAACCTTATGAGTTCTATGCTCACAATCACGTCATAATTGTTTGATTTGAAGATGCTGGTGGTGTAAAATTGTAATTTTACCTTTCTGGGTATGAATTTCAGAATTTTTTTTTGGGTTGTTGAAATAAGGGGCGGCTCGGTGGCGCACTGGCTAGCACGTCCGCCTCACAGTACGGAGGGTGCGGGTTCGATTCCACCTCCGGCCCTCCCTGTGTGGAGTTTGCATGTTCTCCCCGTGTCCGCGTGGGTTTTCTCCGGGCCCTCCGGTTTCCTCGCACATCCCCAAGAACATGCTTGGTAGGCTGATTGAGCGCTCCAAATTGCCCCTAGGTGTGAGTGCGTGTGCGGATGGTTGTTCGTCTCTGTGTGCCCTGCGATTGGCTGGCAACCGGTTCAGGGTGTCCCCCGCCTACTGCCCGATGACAGCTGGGATAGGCTCCAGCAAGCCCGCGACCCCCGTGGGGATACAGCGGTACAGAAAATGGATGGATGGATGTTGAAATAAGAGTATGTAAATAAAAATACAAATATATAAAATATGGAATTCACTTAGGAGTGAGCAAAGTTTCAAAGTCAATTGAACATCGACAAATGTTTCAACAACCAAGGTCAAAGTTAGGAGAGCTATGTTAACTTCAGAACA
The DNA here is from genome assembly GCF_901709675.1 of Syngnathus acus. NCBI lineage: Eukaryota > Metazoa > Chordata > Actinopteri > Syngnathiformes > Syngnathidae > Syngnathus > Syngnathus acus. The sequence continues at coordinate 16,590,517 of NC_051095.1, read as the reverse complement.
TGAACCTTTCAGCACCATGAACAGCACCAACACATACACGAGCCACAAAAGCAATTGAAGTGATCGAAAGGAAAGGGAATGGGGAAACATTTCACTCACCAAGGTTGACATCTGAGAAAAGTCTTCTGACATCTGCTTGTTGCCATTCGACATAGTATCAACATCAGCTCCATCCACACTCACCAAACTTTGACTCATGGCTTGCATGTTCTTCATGTCACTTTTTCTAGAGTCAGTGGTCCTGCACACCTCGTAATTGTACATGTGCGGGAGAGTCCCGGTCCCCAAAGTATCCGAGTACCGAGGTGGATAGTATGGGATGACGGGCAGGTTGGAGTGGTACAGGACGCGAGACTGTCTCCACCTGTGCACTTTGACTGCGATGATGAGCAGCAAGCAGGTGACGAAGAGGAAGGAGACCACAGCCAGCGCCAAGACTAAGTAAAAAGTCAGCTTGTCATTGTACTCCTTCTCGTGCATGCTCAAGTCAGTGAACTCTGAGAGCACTTCAGGGAAGCTGTCGGCCACCGCCACGTTCACGATGACTGTGGCTGAACGAGACGGCTGCCCGTTGTCCTCCACCACAACAGTCAGTCTTTGTTTGACAGCATCTTTATCAGTCACTTGGCGGACTGTTCGGATTTCTCCATTGTGGAGGCCCACTTCAAACAGCGCCCTGTCTGTGGCTTTGTGCACTTGATAGGAGAGCCAGGCGTTCTGGCCAGAGTCCACGTCCACGGCCACCACTTTGGTCACCAGATAACCCACGTCGGCCGAACGAGGCACCATTTCGGCCAGCACCGAGCTGCCTGTCTGGACCGGGTACAACACCTGAGGGGGGTTGTCGTTCTGGTCTTGGATCAGGATGCGAACGCTCACGTTGCTACTGAGGGGAGGGGAGCCTCCATCCTGCGCTCTTACAAGGAAGTGGAACTCTTTCAGTTGCTCATAGTCAAAAGAGCGCACTGCATGGATGACCCCACTTTCAGCCCTAATAGACACGTAGGAGGAGACTGGCACTCCGTTAACTGATGAGTCCTCCAGAATGTAAGAAAGACGAGCATTCTGGTTCCAGTCAGCATCACTGGCTTTTACAGTGAATACAGAAAGACCTGGTGTGTTGTTTTCCACAATGTAGGCCTCATATGAGCTCCTCTCAAAGACAGGCGCGTTGTCATTCACATCTGAGATGTGTAAAGCGAGAGTGACGCTGCTCGAGAGCGATGGCATTCCTTCATCAGAACACATCACCGTGATGTTATACGCAGATGCCCTCTCTCTGTCTAAATCGCCGTCTGTCACTAAACTATAAAAATTATTTTTTGAGATTTTCAGAATAAAGGGAATATTTTCATTTATAAAACAATTCACGTTTCCATTTTCTCCTGAATCTAAATCTTCTGTATTGATCATAGTCACCACAGTATTTATTTCAGCATCCTCTGAAATTATGTTAGATTTTGACACAATGTTAATTGTGGGCTTATTGTCATTTATATCTTGTACATCAATAATTAATTTAGAAGAATCAGTGAGTCCCCCATCATCACTTGCAAGTAAATGAATTTGAAAATTTCTAGACTTCTCATAATCTATATTTCCAATTAATGAAACCTGACCATTTTCTTTATTTATGTCAAATATATTTTTAACATTATCGAGGGTGTTTGTTATTGAATATGATATTTTAGAATTCAAATGTCCATCTGCATCAGAAGCAGTAACACTAGCCACGATTGTCCCAGCAGGCGAATTCTCATTGACAATTGCCTTGTATGTGGGCTGTGTAAAAACGGGTGCATTATCATTCGCATCTAACACTGTAATAAGAATCATCATCGTTCCCGACATGCGCGGCTCCCCTCCATCTATAGCCGTTAACACGAGAGACATTTGCTCCTCTTTCTCTCGGTCTAAATGCTTTTGTAAAACCATTTCCACCTTTTTATTTCCATCTGCTTTATTTTCCAATTTGAGCGCAAAATGATCCGATGGTTTTAATTCATAATTTTGAAGGTCATTAATTCCAACATCAAGATCGACAGCCCTTTCTAAAACGAACTTTGTGCCGATGGTTGTTGACTCGCTTATTTTAAATTTCATCTCATTTTTTTCAAAACTAGGAGCGTTATCATTAACGTCCGTAATCTGCACAGTAACGCTATAGAATTCGATTGGATTCTCCAGAATAATTTCTAAATGCAGCGCGCAAAGCGGTGTGTGCGCGCAAAGAGCCTCCCTGTCGATCCTCTCTTTAACGAGGAGGACTCCTTTCTCTCGGCTCAGCTCGATGTATTCTTCATTGTTTCTGGAATAGATCTTAGCCTTGCCCGAAATCAAACGTTGTATTTCTAAACCTAAATCTTGTGCGACGTTTCCCACCAAAGATCCTCTGGTCAATTCTTCAGGAATAGAATAGCTGGCCTGGCCGTACGCTGCGTCGAGGGCGAAGAGGAACACAAACAGCAGCGGTACTTGCCCATTCATTGTTCTGTCCAATCCTCTCCAGTAGAGCTCCTCTCTGTATATATTCCACGAAAAAGGATCCTTTTCACAGTCTAATGTCAAATATTATCCACTGTAAATAGAAGTAAATATAGTTTTCTGGTCCAATCACGTATTTTTTTTGCTCCCCATTTGAAAAGCACGTCAAATGATCCGCTCTCCTCCCGTTGCTTTGTCACTGTGTTATGTCGACGTTATATGGAGGAGCAGCTCCAGTCCTGACCCAGTCATTTACTTTTTGGTCGACAGCGTCCCTAAGAGTCCATATTGCAATACTGCAGGATGAATCAAACCATAATACACGTGCCTCAACGACTGAACACCAATATGACTGACTGCACCCTATAATAAATATGCTAAATACGTACGTGTCCCAACCAGTCTTGTTTTTCACACTGCAACCACTTCCACGTAGGTTTAACAATATTCCCACATTCAAAGAAAATTGCAAAACTTTTAGAGATTCTTTCATTAACCTACCAATATCTTTTTTATGACTGATTTCTGATGACGTGTAGCTATATATGATTGCACAAATAACTTTGCTACAGTTTACAAAGAAACATTTGCAATGTTTTGTTACAGTGTGATGGATTAACTTGCAGTCATTTAAAGACAATTATGGAATTTAATGAGTGCAGATCGACTTAAGTTTCCAATGTCAGTGATAAAATGATATATTGATAAATGAGCCTCCCGGGCTCCATAATAAGTCTGTACAAATATTGTAGACCAAAATAGAAGTAAAGGATTATTGGTAAATTTCAATTTCTCTTCAAAATGGGGAATGTCTTTCAGTAATTTTGCAATTAGTATATTTATTTTGAGTTATCAGACATGAAAGGGTCAGGGGAGGGCAGCTGAGGTGAAATGTCAAATTCGCATGATCTTTTGAAACAATTTTCAAAGAAGAAAAATCATATGCACTCCAAAATTAAGATACGTAAAGGAGACTAACTATGATGGCATATAGGGAGAGGTGAACGTAGTATATATTGGCCAGTCATTATCAAGAGTTTTGATTTAAAAGAACGACTATGCATGATAGTCCAATGAACAACTAGACAACCTACAATTTGTCAGAAAAATGGGCAACTCATCCACACGCTCTACAATTACACGCAAGTTCACGCGACTCGCACGGACACACATGCACGCACACAAAAACAACATTCAGTCTTGACATCTGTTCACTATGATTTTGATATTATGGCAGAGGCACCTGGGATTCATATAAGTTTCTAAGCAAATTGTTTTCACAAAGCATCATGATAGAGACATGTACAAATAAGATAAAATTTGATATTTGAAAGTCAATCTGCTTGAAAATGGCAAAATAATTCATAGAAATGTTCAAGGGCAATTTGCCGAAGCAAGAACATAATTTTAGGAGTAGCTAATACAATAATACGAGACAACAAAGGCCAAAGGCCCAATTATGTGGTTATGTCAAGCAAGTCCATTTAAGAAAAATTTGGAGGGATAACATTTGTCCAACCATTTTACATTTCGCTTGTGCATGAGGAGGCAAATTTGGTGTGGTTAGGTTGTTTTCAGGTTGTTTGGACCTAAGAGATAAAGATGCTCGAACAAAGATTTGAACACACATCGGCCTGATTATGCATGTAGGCGTGCTAACCGCAAATCCAACATGGTATCAAAAAGAAAATGCTTGAGGTAAATGAGCCTTTTTTAATCTGGTCAAATGTACCATACTGTACATCGCAGTACTCTAGTCACAAGAGTGTTTTACTCCATTTGTTCATCCATTTTGAATATCTTTTTTCAGGTCACGAGCTGCTTATCACCACCACTTATTTGCTAATCAAATATTGCAATTTTAATGTATAAAACAACTTTATGAAGATATGCATAAACACAACCGTTACCAAACATATACAGCAAAGTATTATTGAATGCAAGTGTTTCTATCTAGTTCAGGTAGATTCGATATTAGATTGCAATAACGACAGCTTGAATATGAACTTGACAGCAATAAAGTAAAATAGTAAGAGATAGTTAGAATGTAAAATAAGGATGCATGTTATGTTTGAAGTATTTAACAACTAACAAAGAAATGAGCCCAAATGAAAAACTATCCATGGTTCTGAAATCCCACTCCCTGCAACTGCTTATAATTCTTCGTTTTAAAATCAGGGGGATTGAAACAATGCCTATCATTTTCAACATTTACACTTAATTGAAGTCATACGATTAAAGCTGAGATACCTTACTGATAACAAATGGGTCACTATCCCAAAACAAGACAGAGAACTTCACAAGACAATGTTACAAACTAACCTCTATAGGAGAATCCGGTTCATCCAGGATGTTCTTTTGACAGTGTATCTTCTGCACGGTCCCTGTGGAACTGCGGTCCATGACTAGCAAATTCTGACTAGCAGCTCTGTCCATTTTACAGTCACTTTTTCTGGAGTCGGTGGTTCTGCACACCTCGTAATTGTACACGTGCGGGAGGGTCCCCGTTCCCAAAGTATCCGAGTACCGTGGTGGATAGTACGGGATGACGGGCAGGTTGGAGTGGTACAGGACGCGAGACTGTCTCCACTTGTGCACTTTGACTGCTATGATGAGCAGCAAGCAGGCGATGAAAAGGAAGGAGACCACAGCCAATGCCAAGACTAAGTAAAAAGTCAGCTTGTCATTGTACTCCTTGTCGTGCATGCTCAAGTCAGTGAACTCCGAGAGCACCTCAGGGAAGCTGTCGGCCACCGCCACGTTCACAATGACTGTGGCTGAACGAGAGGGCTGCCCGTTGTCCTCCACCACAACAGTCAGTCTTTGTTTGACAGCATCTTTATCAGTCACTTGGCGGACCGTTCGGATTTCTCCATTGTGGAGGCCCACTTCAAACAGCGCCCTGTCTGTGGCTTTGTGCACTTGATAGGAGAGCCAGGCGTTCTGGCCAGAGTCCACATCCACGGCCACCACTTTGGTCACCAGATAGCCCACGTCTGCCGAACGAGGCACCATTTCGGCCAGCAGCGAGCCGCCCGTCTGCACCGGGTACAGCACCTGAGGGGGATTGTCGTTCTGGTCCTGGATCAGGATGCGAACGCTCGTGTTGCTGCTGAGCGGAGGGGAACCTCCATCCTGCGCTCTAACCACCAAGTCCACTTGTTTAATTTGCTCATAATCAAATGATCGAACTGCACTGAGAACACCGGTTTCAGAATTTAAAGAAACAAAAGTAGACACTGGACTGCCACCTATCTGTGTGTCCTCTAAAAGATAAGATACTCTTGCATTTTGATTCCAATCATCGTCTCGAGCAGTGACAGCAAATACGGAGATGCCTGGAGAATTATTCTCTGCCACATAAGCTGAATAAATATTTTTATCAAATATTGGTGCGTTGTCATTCACGTCTGAGATTCTAAGATGTAACTTTGTAGAGCTAGAAAGCGGAGGTGTTCCGAGATCAGTGGCTGTAATTGTTATGTTATATTCTGAAACAGATTCTCTATCAAAAAATTGATCTGAAATTAAATTATAATAATTTGTCAGAGAGGTCTCCAATTTAAAGGGAAGTTTTCCATCTATGGAACATTTTAGCTGTCCATTTCTATCAGAATCAACATCTTTTATGTTAAGAACTGCAACTGTTGTACCAGGAGGTGAATCCTCAGACAGAGGACTGGAAAATGACATTATATTAATTAATGGAGCGTTGTCATTTACGTCAATAACATCAAATATAACTTTACTGGTGCCAGTCAATCCACCTTGATCTTTTGCTTCCACCCTCACTTCGTACTTTTTGTTCTTTTCAAAGTCTATTTGACCAGACACATAAATTTTGCCAGTGTTTTCATCAATATGAAAAACCTCTGCTGCACTTCCTTTTGTTTGAGACAAACTGTAAGAGATGAGTCCATTTGAACCGCTGTCAGCGTCTGTAGCATTTACCGTAATTACACTTGTGCCTTTCATTGTGTTTTCCATAACAGCGGCCTTATAGACTGATTGGTTAAATACAGGTTCATTATCATTTGCATCTAACACATTTATTTCTATATTTACAGTGCCAGATCTCTGCGGTGTTCCTCCATCAAGTGCAATTAATTTTAATGACAAACGGGGATGTCGCTCTCTGTCTAAAGGCTTCTGGAGCACCATTTCAACATATTTACTGCCGTCCGGATTTGCATGCTGATTTAAGATAAAATTATCGTTTGGCGACAAAATGTAATTTTGCAATGCATTTTGCCCCACATCTTGATCCTCTGCACTCTTGAGAGGAAAGCGCACTCCGACTACAGCTGATTCACTTATTTCAAATAGGGGAGCTTTATCTTTATTTGAAAATACAGGGGCGTGATCATTAATATCTAAAACCTCAACAATTATTCTGTGCAGCTCGATCGGATTTTCTAAAATGATCTCAAAGCTGAAGCTGCATGGCGTCACATCTCCGCAAAGCTGCTCTCGGTCTATTCTGTCACTGACGACCAGGAGCCCTTTGTCTGTCTTCAGCTCCGTGTATTGAATGTTTTCTCCCGTCACGATGCGCGCTCGTCCAGCTATGAGTCTCTTCATGTCCAAACCGAGATCTTGCGCCACGTTTCCAATCACGGAGCCTTTTTTCATCTCCTCCGGAATAGAATAACGAATTTGACCACCTACCGTGGTTACCAAACGAAGCAGAAAAATGAGCGTTCCTCCTTTCCGTATCCATCCATAAAACAACCTCCATTTTGTCCGTGAGGAAGAAAGATGTCCGTGATTATCCATGATTAAAAAAAAAGAGAGGAGTTATGTCCTTGTAATTGTTTAATACTTCGTTTCCTGATCAGTTCACCTCTTTACAATCAAACCAATGTGAGGCATGGGATTGCTGTTCCTTCACTTGCCCTCACCACTAACAAAAGACAAAATCTCTTCCAGTGCCTCGTCAATAGGGAGGACTGCATGACGACAACACCGGGAAAATCATATCCAAGCCAACAGCGTCTCTTAGAGTCTGAAATGTGTAAGAACGAGCGACGCACAACAAAAGTAATGGCCACTCATAACTCAAAAGTAATTACAATATTACCCTTGCTTCGTTTAGAAATATGTACAGAAAACACCTATAAACAAAAAACATCCAAAATGAATGACGTCTTTGAAAAAAAGACAAAACAATAATTTATTCTAATCTTCTCATATTCATGGGAGTTTAACAGAACAGCTTATAAAAGTTCCACCAGGTGTGATATTATTATATTATTATTATTATATTACTATTATTACTATTATTACTATTACTATTATTACTATTATTATTAGGTAGTCGTATTTGTCAGTGATTTTCCCCAAATTTTTTTTTAAATTTTTTGAAGACGTCTAACAATGCTGCACTGAAATGTCAAACTTGGCGACGGTGGGGCGCCTGAGTGGTCCCTAAAAAAAAAAAAAAAAAAAAAAAGAATCCAGCACCGTGGACAGCGACATTGCAGCTCGACGATTGGGATACACGGAAACGTTAAATAATTATGTTTGTCAAAAGTTTAAACTGCGTATTACCACGTTAAAATATGAAATATATTTTTCGAGTTAAGTAACAATTGCCCATGTATACTACATCAAATATTTGTGCTTAGAAGAGGATCCGCTTGTACGCTGGTGATTCCATGACACGAAAATACGCACAAATATATTTTGAATAATTAATTGTTGACACTTTTAATTTGAAATTAATTTTATTTTGAAAAACGCATTAGAATGCAGCGTTCCTAACGTCCTGCTGTGGTTAATGGACTGACACAACGTTATAAGATGTTGGTTGTAGCAAATAGCTGACTAAAAGAAAGTGTTTTTCGACGTAATGTGGCATTATTTCCTTACAATTTAAGTTATACATGCTGTTTCCGTAGCATATGGGATATTTTACAGAATGGGGTTGCTAGCCATGTCAAACCAATGGTCATTCCTGACCAGTTGGGGTGGGTGGAGTGGGTTGTTAGTCCTCTCCCCGACACCTCTCCAGGAAAACATAGATAGACTTCAACACTACGACAAGCAGGTTGCACTGAGCATAAACATCAATCAAACCAAAGTCATGCCCATCAATACCTCTATACCAAAACATATAACAATAGATGAGCAGATCCTAGAGAATACAGATGACTTCACAGACCTCGGGAGTATCATTCACTATGATGGAAGACGAGCAAGTGACGATATTCAAAACCAGATCACCAAGGCATACGCAACCTTAATAAGGCTTAAGAAAATATGGAAGTTAAACCAATACAGCAAACAAACAATTCTCAGAATCTACCAAAGCTAAAAAGCTTGAAATTCAAATAAACAGTAGTCTTAAGTTCTATAACATGCTCTGAAATAAGAGTTTAAAATTACATTTTATATTTCCATTTACATTCAAATTATGTATCTTCTCAAAGACTATATTTTGGATAATAAACATGATTTCTTGACTTGTGGATTTGCAGGCCATGTGACCCCCTTGTATAATTGTGGACCCATGCTGACTGCCATATAACAGATTAGGAATGTAGAAATATTCACTCACCAATGTTGACAACTGTGAGAAATTTCCAGACAGCTCCTTATTCCCATGTGGCAGTTCACCATCATCTCCATCCACACTCACCAAACTTTGACTCATGGCTTGCATGTTCTTCATGTCACTTTTTCTAGAGTCAGTGGTCCTGCACACCTCGTAATTGTACACATGCGGGAGGGTCCCAGTCCCCAAAGTATCCGAGTACCGCGGTGGATAGTAGGGGATGACGGGCAGGTTGGAGTGGTACAGGACGCGAGACTGTCTCCACCTGTACACTTTGACTGCGATGATGAGCAGCAAGCAAGTGATGAAGAGGAAGGAGACCACAGCCAGCGCCAAGACTAAGTAAAAAGTCAGCTTGTCATTGTACTCCTTGTCATGCATGCTAAAGTCAGTAAACTCTGAGAGCACCTCAGGGAAGCTATCGGCCACCGCCACATTCACGATAACTGTGGCTGAACGAGAGGGCTGCCCATTGTCCTCCACCACAACAGTCAGTCTTTGTTTGACAGCATCTTTATCAGTCACTTGGCGGACAGTTCGGATTTCTCCATTGTGGAGGCCCACTTCAAACAGCGCCCTGTCTGTGGCTTTGTGCACTTGATAGGAGAGCCAGGCGTTCTGGCCAGAGTCCACGTCCACAGCCACCACTTTGGTCACCAGGTAGCCCACGTCTGCCGAACGAGGCACCATTTCGGCCAGCAGCGGGCCGCTCGTCTGCACCGGGTACAGCACCTGAGGGGCGTTGTCGTTCTGGTCCTGGATCAGGATGCGAACGCTTGTGTTGCTGCCGAGGGGAGGGGAGCCTCCATCCTGCGCTCTGACACGGAAGTGGAACTCTTTCAGTTGCTCATAGTCAAAAGAGCGCACTGCATGGATGACTCCACTTTCAGCACTAACAGACACATATGAGGAGACTGGCACTCCGTTAACTGATGAGTCCTCCAGGATGTAAGAAAGACGAGCATTCTGGTTCCAGTCAGCATCCCTGGCTTTTACAGTGAATATGGAAAGACCTGGTGTGTTGTTTTCCACAATGTAGGCCTCATATGAGCTCCTCTCAAAGACAGGCGCGTTGTCATTCACATCTGAGATGTGCAAAGCCAGAGTGACGCTACTGGAGAGGGGGGGCACGCCCTCATCGGAACACATCACTGTGATATTATACTCACGTGAGCGCTCTCTGTCTAATTCGCTATCTGTCACTAAAGTATAAAAGTTATTTGTTGAGGTTTTTAATGTAAATGGTATGTTTTCATTTAAGAAACAAACAACATTTCCATTATCTCCAGAGTCTTTATCTTCTATATTAATCATGGTAACAACAGTATTGATCTCTGCATTTTCTGAAATAATATTTGACTTTGACATAATGCTTATTTTAGGCTCATTGTCATTGAGGTCTTGCACATCAACGATTATTTTGCACGAATCTGTGAGGCCCCCTTCATCACTGGCGAGGATATTTATTTGATAGTTACGAGACTGCTCAAAATCAATTATTCCTATCAACGTCACTTCACCAGTTTCTTTATTGATGTCAAATAGGCTTCTAATATCATTTTGGGCATTGCTTATAGAATACGATATTTTGGCGTTCGAGCCCTGATCTGCATCAGTTGCAGAAACAGTTGCCACAATTGTGCCTACAGCAGAATTCTCCGTTACAATAGCTTTGTATGTGTGTTGTGTAAAAATTGGGGCATTATCATTAGCGTCTAACACTGTAACAAGAATCATCATCGTTCCCGACATACGCGGCTCTCCTCCATCCACAGCAGTAAGCACGAGAGACATCTGCTCCTCTTTCTCTCTGTCTAAAGGCTTCTTTAAAACCATTTCCACATTTTTATTTCCATCGGCGTTATTTTCTAACTTAAGAGCAAAATGACCCGATGGTTTTAATTCATAATTATTAACGCCGTTTGTTCCGACGTCAAGATCTACAGCCTTCTCTAAAACAAATTTAGCTCCGATGACTGCTGACTCGCTTATTTTAAATTTCATTTCGCCCCTGTTAAACGTTGGCGCATTGTCATTAATGTCAGTAACTTGAACTGTAATGCTGTAAAATTGCATGGGGTTCTCTAAAACAATTTGAAAATGTAAAGCGCAAGGCGTCGTCTGTCTGCAGAGCGCCTCTCTGTCAATCCTTTCTTTCAACATGATGACTCCTCTGTCTCTATTCAACTCAACGTAATTGTCACCATCTCGGTTATAAATGCGCGCTTTGCCGGCCAGCATACGTTTGGTCTGCAAACCTAAATCATGAGCTATGTTTCCAACGAGAGATCCTTTGGGCATCTCCTCCGGGATGGAGTAACTGACCTGCCCGAACACTGAACCCACGGAGAGAGAAAAAATAAAGAGCAGCACTTGCCTTGCCATTGTTCTATAAATTCGACTATTTTCCTGCAAAAAATAAATAAAAAAACATCTCATCAAATTAATACTAGTTTGATGAAGGTCTCTGCTAAATATCCATAGGAAAAAGGTAAATCCAAATGGTTAAATCGCGCTTTTTCCAAGAGCGTGATGGCTCGAATGCTCGTTCTTTGTCGTTGTCTTCTTCTAATATGTCCAAATAACATGGGCGGTTACAGCAGAAACCATCAGAGCCAGCCTGCCGCAGTTTGTGGTCTACAGCGGCCCTAAGAGTCCACTCAGACAAACTGCAGGCCCCCAGCATTTATTTATTGTAGAGGCAATTCCTTATCAGTCACCTGTGCATTCTAGCACCTTTATAATAGTTACAAAAAAAAAAGAAGCAAATCAAGTGTTTTCCTAAATAGAAGAATTTAGATTACGACAATGTATTGTCATTAAATCTTTGACATTCTGCACCTATACTAAGGTTCTGAAAAAATATATAACAGCCACAAGCACTGCACCTATACAAAGGTCCTGAAGAATATACAACAGCCACAAGCATTCTGTCACATATGAATTAAAAAAAATATTTTAACACAAACTAAGGTCCAGGCGACCAATCCATAAACACCAAACACACCCTCTGCTTGACGTTTGATGATGTTGATTTGTATTTTGCAACCTTGAATGGGTTACATATGCAAGAATTTAAAATTATAATATTTGTTTCTTTGGGAAAAAAATTAATGATCATATTTTGCCAATTAAAACAAGAAAGAATTCATAAGATTGTGATAAGGTTGACTATTGCCAAGAAAGATAAAAAGGGTCTGAAGAGCAATCCCGTATTTGATACGTATTTTAAAATGAATGCTACATTAGTGGTTGCAAATGTATGGTCTTTGTGTAAGATATGCATACTTGTTTTATTTTATTTGACCAACAATTAATTTTCAATATTATTTTACGGTTTAATTCGATGTATTTCCTTCTATTCATGTTAATTTTATGGTTAGTCTTGAAATATACGTTTCGTTTTATTTATTTCGATTGTGGGACCTTTGACTTCACCATGATGTCACTTCCTGTTTTTGCCTAACTGTCGTGTCGTCAGCCTATGATTAAACTGCGATAGGATACCCATGTTGGTCCGGCCGGCGTAAGTATCGCATACGCATTGTAATCTTTTTCTTTTCTTCGAACTTTTGCATGACTGAAACATATACTGTTGAACTATTTTTTTGGATTGTTAGACACAGACTGCTGTGCAAGTAAGTAAATACCTCTTTCCAGATGGCCAAATAAGTTTTGCATTTCCCCCATCTCGCACAAAGAGAAAAACGGCAGAGGTGCATTAACCGGTGTCAGCTCGGACGGGCTACCATGAACGTTATAGAGTTAAAACAAGTTGTACTGATTTTTTATTTAGATATTAATTGTAAACTCAAGTTGTCATATTTTTAAAAAAAAAAATTCAGGCCACCTAATGCAATTATTCAATGTGAAACAGTAAAAGATATTTTTTTATGAACCCCCAACCACCTTCCAGAAAATTAGTGTCTCAAAAGAAGTACTGGATTTGTCTAGTTATTTGCCACAATTTTAAACACGTTTCTTTAATTATTAATATGGTTAACTTGCATAATAAGCAGTGCTTGAAGTTATTAGCTACTTTCCCACACACTTTAATTCTTCACAAAACTACACTAAATTGGCCTTATGCACCAAAAGAGATGTATTTAAGATGCCATCCAATTAACAATAAGTTGATGGAAATGCCTCACTGAAAGCAATATATGTTATCAGATACAAAAAAAGCGAAAGAATGGTGAAATACTGACTCACCAAGGTCGACATCTGTGAAAAGTTTCCTGACAGCTCCTTGTTCACATGTGGCGTGTCAGTGTCAGCTCCATCCACACTCACCAAACTTTGACTCATGGCTTGCATATTCTTCATGTCATTTTTTCTAGAGTCAGCGGTCCTGCACACCTCGTAATTGTACACGTGTGGGAGGGTCCCTGTCCCCAAAGTATCAGAGTATCGAGGTGGATAGTACGGGATGACGGGCAGGTTGGAGTGGTACAAGACGCGAGACTGTCTCCACCTGTACACTTTGACTGCTACGATGAGCAGCAAGCAGGTGATGAAGAGGAAGGAGACCACAGCCAACGCCAAGACTAAGTAAAAAGTCAGCTTGTCATTGTACTCCTTGTCGTGCATGCTCAAGTCAGTGAACTCCGAGAGCACCTCAGGGAAGCTGTCGGCCACCGCCACGTTCACAATGACTGTGGCTGAACGAGACGGCTGCCCGTTGTCCTCCACCACAACAGTCAGTCTTTGTTTTACAGCATCTTTATCAGTCACTTGGCGGACCGTTCGGATTTCCCCATTGTGGAGGCCCACTTCAAACAGCGCCCTGTCTGTGGCTTTGTGCACTTGATAGGAGAGCCAGGCGTTCTGGCCAGAGTCCACGTCCACGGCCACCACTTTGGTCACCAGGTAGCCCACGTCGGCCGAACGAGGCACCATTTCGGCCAGCAGCGAGCCGCCCATCTGCACCGGGTACAGCACCTGAGGGGCATTGTCGTTCTGGTCCTGGATCAGGATGCGAACGCTCGCGTTGCTGCTGAGGGGAGGGGAGCCTCCATCCTGCGCTCTGACCACCAAGTCCACTTGTTTAATTTGCTCATAATCAAATGATCGAACTGCACTGAGAACACCGGTTTCAGAATTTAAAGAAACAAAAGTAGAAACTGGACTGCCACTAATCCGTGTGTCCTCTAAAAGATAAGATACTCTTGCGTTTTGATTCCAATCAGCGTCTCGAGCAGTGACAGCAAATATGGAAATGCCTGGAGAATTATTCTCTGCCACATAAGCTAAATAAATAGTTTTATCAAATATGGGTGCATTGTCATTAACGTCTGATATTCTCAGATGTAACTTTGTTGAGCTAGAAAGTGGAGGCGTTCCAAGATCAGTGGCCGTAATTGTTATGTTATATTCTGAAACTGATTCTCTGTCAAAAAATGTATCTGAAACTAAATTATAATAGTTCGTCAGAGATGTCTCCAATTTAAAGGGAAGTTTTCCATCTATAAAACATTTTATTTGCCCATTTTGATCAGAATCTAAATCTTTTATGTTCAGAACTGCAACTGTTGTACCAGGAGGTGAATCCTCAGACAGGGGACTTGAAAATGATTTTATATTAATTACTGGAGCGTTGTCATTTATGTCAACAACATCAAATATAACTTTACTCGTCCCAGTCAATCCACCTTGATCCTTTGCTTCTACCCTCACTTCATACTTCCTGTTTTTTTCATAGTCAATATGACCAGAAACGTAAATTGTGCCAGTGTGTTCATCAATATTAAATATATTGCCAGCACTTCCTTTTGTTTTAGACAAACCGTAAGTGATGAGTCCATTTGAACCGCTGTCAGCGTCTGTAGCATTTACAGTAACTAAGCTGGTGCCTTTAATTGTGTTTTCCATAACAGTGGCCTTATATACTGATTGGTTAAATACAGGTTCATTATCATTTGCATCTAACACATTTATTTCTATATTTACAGTGCCAGATCTCTGCGGTGTTCCTCCATCAAGTGCAATTAATTTTAATGACAAATGGGGATGTCGCTCTCTGTCTAAAGGCTTCTGGAGCACCATTTCAACATATTTACTGCCATCCGGATTTGCATGCTGATTTAAGATAAAATTCTCGTTTGGTGACAAAATGTAATTTTGCAATGCATTTTGCCCCACATCTTGATCCTCTGCACTCTGCAGAGGAAAACGCACTCCGGCTGCAGCTGATTCACTTATTTCAAATAAGAGCGTTTTATCTTTATTTGAAAATACAGGGGCATGATCATTAATATCCAAAACCTCAACAATTATTCTGTGCAGCTCGATCGGATTTTCTAAAATGATCTCAAAGCTGAAGCTGCATGGCGTCACATCTCCGCAAAGCTGCTCTCGGTCTATTCTGTCACTGACGACCAGGAGCCCTTTGTCTGTCTTCAGCTCCGTGTATTGAATGTTGTCTTCTGTCAAGATGCGAGCTCGCCCAGCTATGAGTCTCTTCATGTCCAAACCGAGATCCTGTGCCACATTTCCAATCACGGAGCCTTTCTTCATCTCTTCTGGTATAGAATAACGAATCTGACCACCTACCGTGGTAACCAAATGAAGCAAAAACATCAGCGTCCTCGCTTGACGTCGCCATCCATAAAACAATCTCCATTTTGCGCACGAGAAAGGGCGAGGTCCTATATTATCCATTCTCAAAAAAAGAGCGATCGAGCCTTGTGCATGAATCCGTTTGCTGCCACCAATTCAACACTTAATATGAAGCCGAGACCGTTGTTCTTTCACTTGCTCGCACCACCAACAAAAGACAGAAAATCTCCCCCAGTGCCTCGTCAATAGGGAGGACTGCATGACGACACACGGAAAATTTATATGCAGGCCAACAGCGTCTCTCAGAGTTGAAAATGTGTAAAAACAGGTGCTGCGCAGCACTCAAAACTGAAAGTAATATACAGTATGTACAGCTGAAAGCAAACTAACTCCCAGTGCGTGCAAATTTAACAACAATTATTGTGCACTACTAAGGCTCCACTGAAAATGGATTTACAAAATAAATGAAATAGAAAACATCGTCCAGTATTAAAAACAAATGAAAACTTCACCCCCCCAAAACGAATAAAAATGGAGGAAGAAATCCCTGCTCGCCTATATTACATATGAATCTAACAAATCAGGGTCATAACTAAAGTATTAAATTAAATTGCAGCCACTATAAAATACGAATCCATTTCATCATCACTACTGAATGAGAAACGCAAAACCACAAATGTGTACAAATAAGCATTAATTTCAAACAAGGTGCTCACCACTTATGAAATTTTAACAATAATTCTTCAAAGTTATAATCATCATCAGGCCTTGAACCACAAGGCATTCAAATGGCCATAATTAACTATTAATTACTAATAAATCATTGACAAGTGCAAATGTATTGTAATATCAAAATGAGTTATCGTCATGGACAGTGGTACCATGGACAGCGACTAAAACCTTGCAACGTTTTTTTTTTTTTACTAAGAGAAAAATTGTGAATTTGCGATGATTACATCAAGAGGCTAATCAAAATATTTGAGTGACTTTTCTTGTCTTAAGTTTAAAAAACTGCTATCATTAATTTTTTGTTAATTATATAAAAGACACATTCTCAAACAATGGGTCACAAACAAAAATGACATGATGCTCGAGTTCCAACAGGAACATATATTTTCAGGCAAAAAAAAAAGCAAAAGAGCGAATCCTAAATATGACCAAGATTTCCCAAGTGTTTATCTTCCTGCATTGAGAATTAAAATTGATGAAAATTTCATTGCACGTGGTGCGTAAACTAGAGCAGCATTGTTGTTTTATTCCAAGGAGTTTTATGTGTGAATCATTTCTTCGAACTTGTTTATTTCTTCTAAAACGTCAGATTATTTTCCACAATTTAAATATTTTATTTAGCTATACACCCTGAAGTTCCTTAATGTTTTCTGAAATACATGACTGCAAGCTATATTTATGTTTAGCATTTATGTTAACAAAGTTTCATATAGGTTACTATTGGAATATGTGGTTCGTTTGTCAGCTATAACAGTTGGTTATGAATTCAAGACAATTAACTGGTGGGACTTGAGAACCTGTTGTGCCACATAAGTGAAGGAAGTTGCAAACAGGACCTCAAATAAAAAAAGAGAAAAAGATTGGTGAACATTTTTGACTCACCAATGTTGACATCCGTGAAAGGTCTCGTGACATTTGCTTGTTCTCTCGTGGCATATCAGCATCAGCTCCATCCACACTCACTAAACTCTGACTCAATGCTTGCATATTCTTCATCTCACTTTTTCTGGAGTCAGTGGTCCTGCACACCTCGTAATTGTACACATGCGGGAGGGTCCCCGTCCCCAAAGTATCCGAGTACCGTGGTGGATAGTACGGGATGACAGGCAGGTTGGAGTGGTACATGACACGAGACTGTCTCCACCTGTGCACTTTGACTGCGATGATGAGCAGCAAGCAGGTGATGAAGAGGAAGGAGACCACAGCCAGTGCCAAGACTAAGTAAAAAGTCAGCTTTTCATTGTACTCCTTGTCGTGCATGCTCAAGTCAGTGAACTCTGAGAGCACCTCAGGGAAGCTGTCGGCCACCGCCACGTTCACAATGACTGTGGCTGAACGAGAGGGCTGCCCGTTGTCCTCCACCACAACAGTCAGTCTTTGTTTGACAGCATCTTTATCAGTCACTTGGCGGACCGTTCGGATTTCCCCATTGTGGAGGCCCACTTCAAACAGCGCCCTGTCTTTGGCCTTGTGCACTTGATAAGAGAGCCAAGCGTTCTGGCCAGAGTCCACATCCACGGCCACTACTTTGGTCACCAGGTAGCCCACGTCGGCCAAACGAGGCACCATTTCGGCCAGCAGCGAGCCGCCAGTCTGCACCGGGTACAGCACCTGAGGGGCGTTGTCATTCTGGTCCTGGATCAGGATGCGAACTGCAGCCACAGAACTCAGCGGAGGGGATCCAGAGTCGCGGGCAGTCACGTTAAAGTCAAAGAACTTGATTTGTTCATAATCAAATGATCTGACTGCATGGATGACACCATTCTCAGAATTGATGGTGACAAAAGAGGACACAGCTACTCCATTAATTTCTTTCTCCTCCAGGAAGTAAGACACTCGGGCATTCTGGCCCCAGTCTGCATCATTAGCGCTGACCGCAAACATGGAAAAACCGGGAGAGTTGTTTTCTGGTAAAGTATTACTGTATTCTGACTGATGGAATTTGGGTGGGTTGTCATTCACGTCTGATATTTTAACGTTGATGTTTTTACTACTAGACAGAGGTGGAGAGCCTTGGTCAGACACTGTTATGGTCACGTTATATTCAGGGACACTTTCCCGGTCTAAGAAGTTTTCTGTTACAATGGTGTAATATCCTGTTAATGAAGACTCAATTTTAAAAGGGACGTCAGTGTTAATGGAACACTTTACGACACCGTTGACGTCAGAGTCTTCATCATTCACATTAAACACAGCTACAGTTGTACCTGGGGGAGAATCCTCAGGTATGGACTGAGAAAAAGACATTAATTTAATAGTGGGGACATTGTCATTCTCATCAATTATGTTAATGAATACTTTACATGTATCCGTAAATCCTCCGTGATCAATAGCCTGGATGTTTAACTGATAACTCTTCAATTTCTCAAAATCTAATTTACCTAAAACTTTGATTTCCCCCGTTTTAACATTTACATGAAATAGCTGCTCTGTCTCTTTGGAAGAACGAGTGGAATATGTAACGTCACCATTGAGGCCTGCATCCGCGTCATTAGCACTAACTGTTGTGATCAAAGTTCCCGCAGGTGAGTTTTCTGGCACATCTACTTTATAAACAGGATGAGTGCACACTGGGGCGTTATCGTTTACATCCATCACAATGATTTCAATTCTTACTGTCCCTGATCTGTGTGGCTCTCCACCATCTGAAGCAATCAACATGAGTGTGAGACTCTCCTCTTTTTCTCGGTCTAAAGGCTTCTGTAAAGTCATTTCCATGAATTTTGCACCATCTGGCTGGCTTTGTATTTCCAATTTAAAATGATCTGAGGGTTTTAAAACATATTTATGAATATCATTAATACCAACATCAGAGTCATCTGCATTCTCGAGTGAGAAACGAGTTCCCACTACAGCATTTTCAGCAATGTTCAAATTAATTTCTAACCGGGGGAAGGAGGGGCTATTGTCGTTAATGTCCACGACCTCCACTGTTACACGATAAAGCTGGATAGGATTTTCTAAAATGATGTCAAAAGTGAAGCTGCAGGGCGTCGTCTTGCCACAAAGCTCCTCTCGGTCGATGCGTTCTTTAATCACAAGTGTGCCTTTGTCTCGCTTTAAATCAACATATTGTCGATCTTCTTTTGTAATGATACGAGCTTTACCTGCTACTAGTCGGCCAACATCCAAGCCCAAATCTCTCGCAATGTTTCCAACAAAAGAGCCTTCCGCCTGCTCCTCCGGTATGGAATAGCGTGCCTGTCCAGCCACGGAGCGCAGCTCGCTCAGACAAAGAATCACAAACAGTGTGCGCCATCGGCCTCTGACAGCGCGCATCCGCATAAAATCCATCGTGAAATCCAAAAGAATATCACGAGAACATTCCTCCAAAATAAAAACAGGCGCTCTTCAATTGAAAAAGTCGAATTAACCAAGAAAATTCACGGAAAACGTCTCTCTTCAAATGTCGAGCAGATCGTCGTCCTTCTCACCAGGCAAGCTCTATAAACAGCGCAAGAGGAGAGGAGAGGAGGACTCCTGCACGGATTCGTTTCCCTCTAATTCAATGACGTGTCACTAGCGGCGCTCAGAGCATTTGCACAGTAGTGCACGGTTCTGAATAAATCCATCACCATTTTAGAATATAACACAATGAAGCCTGCGTTATAAATGACTAGATATGCGAGTAAAATCTTTAAAAATAGTTGAATGTTCATTCAACTCAAATGCAAATATGCACGTTTGAGGTTTCGACTTTACACATAAGGAAGATTTTCGCAGGACGTAATTTTTATTTTGAAATGATGAATGATAGATTGAAAATGTTCAGCTATAAAAAAAAAAGATATACTATATATATATATATTACCGAATTAATTCGGCAGTAACGTTTTTCACGATTGTATCAAGATTTATGCAATTCTGGATGCAATCTTTATCTTTATTTTGTTACCTTGTATCTTGTGACAGTTAAGTGTTATGGCACACTTATGGTTCGTTCAAAACGAATCTAAAATTAACGTTTATACATGATCACACAGATATATTAGGTGTATGTTTTGGGTAGTATTTGGAATTAAAATCCCAGAAATATTGAAAGACTACTATGGTGAAAAATATTCTCCTCGAAATGTGATCATATTTCTTATTCAAATTTATAACACTTGAGCAGTTTGGTGATTGAGGTATTTTTTAAAAATCTTTTTGCAAGATGAATCATATTTGTCATTAAAAGATCCGATTTTCTTTCTCTTCAAAATGTTAATCTTGCAGCATACAGGACAATGAGAATGATTGATCATTCAATTAGCCCCGAAAGTGATTAAAGTTATCATAAACTCAAATAGCAGTACGGACACAATCATTCACTCCAAGTATAACAGATAGGTTATTGTAAATGAAGTAAAGATAAAAATAAAAAAAGTACGACAATTCACAGTAAGACGGAACTAAAAATATGTCCACTGACTATAAGGTACAGATCGAGTGGCTGTCTATGGTTCTGAAACCACAGGACTAGTTGAATGCACTCTGTACGGCTCAAAAACAGTACAAACATTTTTAAAAAAACATCGACAATATTAAATAATGGGGAAAACACACACACACTCATGAATCACCTAACTGCTGATCACAAACATGACTAACATCAGTCTTCAAATTCTTGAAGAGGTCTAACACTGACGAATGCAGATATAGACTGGTGGTCTATGATGGACATGTAAACTGGTCAATATTGTTTGTGTATACATCGTGAGGATTTCCCTCGGTGCAACCGAACTATTGTCCTCATTCATGACAATCAAGAAAAAAAAATCTATCAATCTATCACTGATCTTGTGCAAACAAAAATAATGTATAATGTTAATTAAAGTTAAGAATATCATGTATTTTTCCTCTTACTCCTATAGCAAGTAATATATATATATATCTAACAAAAAATGCCGGGATTAGGTTGCCGAAGTTAAAGTTAAGAGAATTGAATGTAATGAAGAGCACTTCACTAAGTTATGTCTGCAGTGGAAATGCACTAGAAATAAAAGAATGAGAAGGATGTTCCAAATATTGATGATTGAACAACTAAATGTCTTTGTGAACAGACAAACCATCGTAAAATGAAAGCAGGCGTCTAAAAAACTTAAAGTGGATGAATCACAAAGAATGAGTCTCTATGACAGCTATACTTGCACAGGGTTTCTTCAACAACTTAAAGATATCAACTAGCTGCAATGTTTGGGGGTAAGCACATTCCACTCTTAAAATGGAAACAGTTGTCATTAATAGAAAAATAGTTTGAATGATTGATCTTTCATTCAATCTGTGAGAAGTATCAGTAGCAAAATCATGTAAAAATGTGACATTTATCACTCACCAAGGTTGACATCTGTGAGAAGTGTCCTGACAGCTCCTTGTTCACATGTGGTGTTTCACCATCAGCTCCATCCACACTCACTAAACTTTGACTCATGGCTTGCATGTTCTTCATGTCACTTTTTCTGGAGTCAGTGGTCCTGCACACCTCATAATTGTACACGTGCGGGAGGGTCCCCGTCCCCA
The DNA here is from genome assembly GCF_901709675.1 of Syngnathus acus. Taxonomy (NCBI): domain Eukaryota; kingdom Metazoa; phylum Chordata; class Actinopteri; order Syngnathiformes; family Syngnathidae; genus Syngnathus; species Syngnathus acus. The sequence continues at coordinate 16,568,691 of NC_051095.1, read as the reverse complement.
AAGTATCCGAGTACCGAGGTGGATAATACGGGATGACGGGCAGGTTGGAGTGGTACAGGACGCGAGACTGTCTCCACCTGTACACTTTGACCGCTATGATGAGCAGCAAGCTGGTGATGAAGAGGAAGGAGACCACAGCCAGCGCCAAGACCAAGTAAAAAGTCAACTTGTCATTGTACTCCTTGTCGTGCATGCTCAAGTCAGTGAACTCTGAGAGCACCTCAGGGAAGCTGTCGGCCACCGCCACGTTCACAATGACTGTGGCTGAACGAGAGGGCTGCCCGTTGTCCTCCACCACAACAGTCAGTCTTTGTTTGACAGCGTCTTTATCAGTCACTTGGCGGACAGTTCGGATTTCTCCATTGTGGAGGCCCACTTCAAACAGCGCCCTGTCTGTGGCCTTGTGCACTTGATAAGAGAGCCAGGCGTTCTGGCCAGAGTCCACATCCACAGCCACCACTTTGGTCACCAGGTACCCTACGTCGGCCGAACGAGGCACCATTTCGGCCAGCATCGTGCTGCCCGTCTGCACCGGGTACAGCACCTGAGGGACGTTGTCGTTCTGGTCCTGGATCAGGATGCGAACGCTCACGTTGCTGCTGAGGGGAGGGGAGCCTCCATCCTGTGCTCTGACAATAAATGTCAGCTCTTTGATTTGCTCGTAGTCATATGAGCGAACAGCACTAATAACTCCGCTTTCTGCATTAACAGACACAAATTCACTCACTGGACTTCCTCTAATTTCACTCTGCTCCAACATGTAGGAGACACGAGCATTCTGGTTTTTATCCGGGTCTTTGGCAATCACTCTTAAAACAGAAATTCCTGGCGAGTTGTTTTCTGCAATATTTGCGCTATAAATGCTGATCGGGAAAACAGGAGCGTTGTCATTTACGTCCGAGACTTTCAAATTAAAAGTTTTTTTTGTAGAGAGTGGAGGTGAGCCGGCATCCGACGCAACAATTGTTATGTTATATTCCGACACACTTTCACGATCTAAATTTGCGTCAGTCATCAATGCAAAATAATTTCTCACATTGGATTTGATCCTAAATGGAACGCGGCCTTCAATCGCGCACCTCACGTGACCGTCTTCACCAGAATCCAAGTCTTTTACATTGATGATACCAATAGTGGCACCGACGGGAGAATCCTCTGACACGGGACTGGTGAAAGACATTACATTTATGAGAGGGGCATTATCATTTAAATCCATTACTTCTATTTCGACTTTTGTGGACTCAGTAAGTCCACCTTCATCTTTCGCTTCAACCATGAACTGTATTGTTTTGTCTTTTTCATAATCTATTTGTTTTGCTATTGCAATGCCCCCTGTCGACTCATTAATAAGAAATAAATCCGCTATTGCAGCTTTTGATTTTGAAAATGAGTATGTTACTTTTCCATTCGAGCCGCTGTCAGCGTCGGTGGCATTCACGGTCAAAACGTGTGTGCCTTTTGGTGTATTTTCATTCACTTTAGCTTTATATAAAGTTTGATTGAAAACAGGAGCATTATCGTTCGCATCTAAAATTATAATTTCTATATTTACTGTCCCTGATCTCTGTGGATTTCCGCCGTCAACTGCCAATAATTTTAAGGCGAGTCGCGGCCGTGCTTCTCTATCTAAAGCTTTCTGAAGCACCATTTCCACATGTTTTTCTACCCCAGGACTGGCGTGCTGTTTTAAAAGAAAATTATCACCCGGGGTTAAAATGTAGCTTTGCAAGCCGTTCACACCCTCATCAGCGTCATACGCACTCTCCAAAACAAAACGGGAGCCAAGCGCTGCCAATTCACTTATTTCAAATTCTAAATGTCTATTTTCAAAAGTGGGAGCATTGTCATTTACGTCTAACACTTCGATGGTCACGGGATGCAATTCCATGGGGCTTTCCAATAAAATCTCAAAGGTGAAGCTGCACGGCGTCACGTCTCCACACAGCTGCTCTCGATCTATCCTCTCGTGGACAACCAGGAGCCCTTTGTCCACCCTCAGCTCGGCGTACTGGACGTTGTCCCCTGTCACGATGCGGGCCCGCCCAGAACGGAGTCTTTTCAGATCCAAACCGAGATCCTGGGCCACATTTCCAATAAGTGATCCCTTTTTCATCTCCTCTGGGATTGAGTAGCGGATTTGCGCCAGCGTTGCATTGAGAAAAAAACACCAAAAGACAAAGAGGGAGGCCGCCCGTCGCCATATTCCACGACGGTTTAGATGAATATCTTTCCACTCCATATTAAAAGAAAATTATTCCAATGAAGTGAACGGATCAAAAAATGACTATAGGCACAATATCAGCCTATTTTAGCTCAAGTGTTGTACGTTGTTCACGCACAGCTCTCCTGTGCCGAATGGCAGCTACAGAGGAGGGAGCCGCACTAAAACAGAGCACGAAATATCCATTTAGCATGTAACGGCGCCCCTTAGAGTCCGATGTGTGAAATGTATCCAGTTGAATTAAAATACTCAATGCACAAACTCAATGCACAAACAAACATTGTAGAGCTTAATTAAAAACATTACTAAAATCACACAAAAATACAACACACAATTAATTAGCCCTGTTTAAGTTGCAACATACACAACCAGTTGATCATCGCACTTGCAGGAGAGTAGTTATGTAATATAAGTGATACAAATAATGATTTTTAAGTTCAGCGTGAGAGCTGTTCAACCATTCCAGTGAAGTTGCTTTCAGCACCACGGACAGAGATAAAGCCACGCGTGGCGCCACTTTGGGTCAACATGCAAACTCCACACAGGGAGGGCTAGAGCCAAAAGGGAACCCACAACCTCTGGACTGTGAGGCGGACATGTAAGCCGCTGCACAACCATGCAGCTCTCCATGGTACTCATTAGATGTAAAATACAAGTGGGTGTATTATACACTAGTGGCAACGATTAATCTTTTTTCAAACGTTCAGTGACATCATATCTTGACTATAAATACATTAGCACTTTTTAGTAGTTGAACGAATTCCATAGCATGTGTGCATAATTCCACCAATTTCAAAATTAGAGCCAAGTACTCATCAAACTTCAAAGTCTGGAAAAAAATATGTAAACATCGTCCCAAATGAAGAAGTGATGTAACATCTGAAACAAACATTTCTGTCTAGGATGATTAAGTGACTTTCAAGTCTAAGTAATGGAAAATAACCACCAATTTGGGTGGACCATACAGGACATTATCTTGTAAGGAAGTTGTGCATGATTAAAGGTGATGGTTTATTTTAGAAATATTTATTACAAACTGGGATTAAAGGTGCCTTAAAAATCTTGAACGAGAAACTACTCAGCCGGATTTGTGACAAGTATGACAACTACCGAATAGGTTACAAACGACAGCACCAAGGAAACAAATGAGGGACTCAAGAAGAAGCACTTTGAAAACATTCACAAATTTATCTACGTTTCAATGGGAGAAGAAAAACACTATTAAGTAACAGACTTTTCAAGAGGTTAACTTTAAAAATCATCATGGAACAAACAACCTATTACTCCACACACTTTTCACTCCAAAAACGTAAATACTATGCTTTTACAATGATATATGTATTTTTTTAAATCCTGGGAGCAGAATACACATGAAAAGGGATGCAACCCACACGCCCCGAACCTGACAATGTTGAGTCTTAACAGTGAAACAAACCACATTGAAAAGTCAAAAAGGCGACTCACCAAGGTTGACATCTGTGAGATGTTTCCTGATATCTGATTGTTGTCATTCATTATATCAGAATCAGCTCCATCCACACTCACTAAACTCTGACTCATGGCTTGCATCTTCTTCATGTCACTTTTTCTGGAATCAGTGGTCTTGCACACCTCATAATTGTACACATGCGGGAGGGTCCCCGTCCCCAAAGTATCCGAGTACCGAGGTGGATAATACGGGATGACGGGCAGGTTGGAGTGGTACAGGACGCGAGACTGTTTCCACCTGTGCACTTTGACTGCGATGATGAGCAGCAAGCAGGTGACGAAGAGGAAGGAGACCACAGCCAGCGCCAAGACTAAGTAAAATGTCAGCTTGTCATTGTACTCCTTATCGTGCATGCTCAAGTCAGTGAACTCTGAGAGCACCTCAGGGAAGCTGTCGGCCACCGCCACGTTCACAATGACTGTGGCTGAACGAGAGGGCTGCCCGTTGTCCTCCACCACAACAGTCAGTCTTTGTTTGACAGCATCTTTATCAGTCACTTGGCGGACCGTTCGGATTTCTCCATTGTGGAGGCCCACTTCAAACAGCGCCCTGTCTGTGGCTTTGTGCACTTGATAGGAGAGCCAGGCGTTCTGGCCAGAGTCCACGTCCACGGCAACCACTTTAGTCACCAGATAGCCCACGTCGGCCGAACGAGGCACCATTTCGGCCAGCAGCGAGCCGCCCGTCTGCACTGGGTACAGAACCTGAGGGGCATTGTCGTTCTGGTCCTGGATCAGGATGCAAACTGTGGCCACAGAACTCAGCGGAGGAGATCCAGAGTCACGGGCAGTCACGTCAAAGTCAAAGGACTTGATTTGTTCATAGTCAAATGATCTGACTGCGTGGATGACACCATTCTCAGAATTGATGGAAACAAAAGAGGACACAGCTACTCCATTAACTTCTTTCTCCTCCAGGAAGTAAGACACCCGGGCATTCTGGCCCCAGTCTGCATCACTCGCACTGACAGTAAACACGGAAAAACCGGGAGAGTTGTTTTCTGGTAATGTCTTACTGTATTCTGACTGATGGAATTTGGGCGGGTTGTCGTTCACGTCTGATATTTTAACATTGAGTTTTTTACTGCTTGACAGAGATGGAGAGCCTTGATCAGACACTGTTATGGTCACATTATATTCAGGGAAACTTTCCCGGTCTAAGAAGTTTTCCGTGACAATGGTGTAATATCCTGTTAAGGAAGACTCAATTTTAAAAGGGACGTCGGTGTTAATGGAACACTTGACAATGCCATTGACGTCAGAGTCTTCATCATTCACGTTAAACACAGCTACAGTCGTACCTGGGGGAGAATCCTCAGGTATGGACTGAGAAAAGGACATTAATTTAATGTTGGGGACATTATCATTCTCGTCAATTATGTTGATAACAACTTTACATGTATCTGTATAACCTCCATTGTCACTAGCATGGACGTTTAGTTCGTAGCTCTTAGATTTCTCAAAATCTAATTTACCCGCAATTTTAACCTCTCCTGTCTTCATATTTATATTAAAAAGCTGATTTTCCTCTTTGGTGGTATGAGGGGTTGAATACGTGACATCACCATTGAGGCCCGCATCAGCGTCTTTAGCACTAATTACAGTGATTAACGTTCCTTCGGGAGAATTTTCTGGCACATCTACTTTATAAACAGGTTGAGTGCACACTGGCGCATTATCGTTTGCATCCAGCACAGTGACTTGAATTGTCATCGTCCCTGATCTGTGTGGCTCACCACCATCTGAAGCAATTAGCATTAGAGTGTGACGTTCCTCTTTCTCTCGGTCTAAAGGCTTCTGCAAAACCATTTCGAAAACCTTTCTTCCATTTTGTTGGTTTTGTATTTCCAATTTAAAATTTTCCGACGGTTTTAAAACATATTTCTGAATATCATTATTCCCAACATCTGGGTCAGCTGCATTTGCAAGAGAGAAGCGTGTGCCCGTTGTGACACTTTCAGCTATTTTTAAATGAATTTCTGACTGTGGGAAGGACGGACTGTTGTCATTAATGTCCACAACCTCCACTGTTACTCGATAAAGCTGGATGGGATTTTCTAAAATGATGTCAAAAGTGAAGCTGCAGGGCGTCGTCTTGCCACAAAGCTCCTCTCGGTCGATGCGCTCTTTAATTACAAGTGTGCCTTTGTCTCGCTTTAAATCAACATACTGTCTATCTTCTTTTGTAATGATACGAGCTTTACCTGCTACTAGTCTGCCAACATCCAAGCCCAAATCTCTTGCAATGTTTCCAACAAAAGAGCCTTCCGCCTGCTCCTCCGGTATGGAATAGCGAGCCTGTCCAGCCACGGAGCCCAGCTCGCCCAGACAAAGAATCACAAAAAGTGTGCGCCATCGGCCTCTGACAGCGCGCATCCGCATAAAATCCATCGTGTATTCCAAAATAACAAGATCACTTTGTCAAGTAAAACCAATGCCCACTCAAAAACGTCTGGAATAAACGAGACTCCAAAGAAAATGTGCTTCTTCAAAATACCACTGGACCGTCGTGTTTATGAGCAATGACGCTCTAAAAGGAGCTCAAAAGGAGGACTCCTGCGCGGACGCGTTTCATTCTCACTCAATGACGTGTCACCAGCGGCGCTCAGAGTATTTTCACTGAACTACACCTCTAATTTATTCACTCTGCTTCAACTTAGAGACGGCACAAAGCATATTGATAGAGGGCCCTATAAATTATGATATTACATGCAAAAAATAAAAACACGTTTTACGACAAATTTTTGAAAAAAATCGAATAATATTTCCAATATTATGACAGTATTAGTTAAATTTACTACCTAATAATGGACAACAGACAATAAAAAAACTTTCATATAAAATCATTGATGAGCCTGATTTTTAACAACATAATCAACAAAACAATTCAGTCCTTTCATATACAAAGGCTGATGTTATTATTGGGTCCAGAATACTTTTTTTTTTTTTTTTTTTTTTTTTTTTTTTAAATATGAGCAAATTTTGGGTTGAAAATCCAATCAAATTTTAGGAATATTACAATCATGAAACTTTACTACAAAATCATACTAGAATCTACGTAGTAGTATCTAGTAACTAGATGCATATAACCTATTTAAATATTGTATATGGAGCCAGATTTTGTGTAATTAATAATAACAATAATAATAATAATAACAATTATAATAATAATATTATAATAATAATACTATTCAATTAAAATCTATTCATATAAGTATTAATTAATAGATTCAAAGTGTTCCAATCAAATAAGCAATAAAAGCCAGCAAAGCTTTCAGCACCAAGGACAGCAACACTGGCCGTCGACCTCCAGAGAATAAAAAAAAAACATCGCAAAGGTAAGCATTTTTGTCAATGATGTTGTACGCGATCTACATGTTCACTATAATACAAATTTTATCTATTCAATTTGATAATAATTGGGTAAAACTAATAAATAAAATATGTTTTATACTATTTCAGAAACCGATATGGTGTATTCAATGAAAAACAAGGAATTTCTGGCAGTCACTCAAGGGGACCAATACCTCCACATCTTCATAGAGTTTTGACCCACTGTGTAGCCAAGTAAAAATATATGTACTTTAAATAAGAAAATGCAATCACATGCCACATCTTTTGAAAACATATCCTGCTTATCACATGGGGATGGGTTAAATGCAGAGGACAAATTTCACCACACCCAGGTGTGTGTGTGACGATCATTGGGACTTTAACTTAACTTATGCTAAAAGTTGGAGATGTATAATAAGAACAAAATCGGTAAACAGCAAATGGGAAAGATGGTGAAACACTTAACTCACCAAAGTTGACATCTGTGAAAAGTTTCCAGACAGCTCCTTTGTCACATGCGGCATGTCACCATCAGCTCCATCCACACTCACCAAACTTTGACTCACAGCTTGCATGTTCTTCATGTCACTTTTTCTAGAGTCAGTGGTCCTGCACACCTCGTAATTGTACACGTGCGGGATTGTCCCCGTCCCCAAAGTATCAGAGTACCGAGGTGGATAATACGGGATGACGGGCAGGTTGGAGTGGTACAGGACGCGAGACTGTCTCCACCTGTACACTTTGACAGCTATGATGAGCAGCAAGCAGGTGACAAAGAGGAAGGAGACCACAGCCAGTGCCAAGACCAAGTAAAAAGTCAGCTTGTCATTGTATTCCTTGTCATGCATGCTCAAGTCAGTGAACTCCGAGAGCACCTCAGGGAAGCTGTTGGCCACCGCCACGTTCACAATGACTGTGGCTGAACGAGAGGGCTGCCCGTTGTCCTCCACCACAACAGTCAGTCTTTGTTTGACAGCATCTTTATCAGTCACTTGGCGGACAGTTCGGATCTCTCCATTGTGGAGGCCCACTTCAAACAGCGCCCTGTCCGTGGCTTTGTTCACTTGATAGGAGAGCCAGGCGTTCTGGCCAGAGTCCACGTCCACGGCCACCACTTTGGTCACCAGGTAGCCCACGTCGGCCGAACGAGGCACCATTTCGGCCAGCAGCGAGCCGCCCGTCAGGACCGGGTACAGCACCTGAGGGGCGTTGTCATTCTGGTCCTGGATCAGTATACGAACGCTCACGTTGCTGCTGAGGGGAGGGGAACCTCCATCTTGTGCTCTGACCACCAAGTCCACTTGTTTAATTTGCTCATAATCAAAAGAGCGAACTGCGTGTATCGTTCCACTTTGTGCATTTATAGAAACATAGTCTGACACTGGAGACCCACCGATATTTGCATCCTCAAAAATGTAAGAAATGCGAGCGTTTTGACTATCATCAGGGTCTTTTGCATTAAGAGTCATAATAGAAATGCCAGGAGTATTATTTTCTGTGATAATCGCGCTGTAAGCAGCTCGTGAAAAAAACGGCGCATTGTCGTTGACGTCAGAGACTTTCAGATGAAAAGTTTTTTTAGCCCACAGAGAAGGAAATCCTGCGTCTGTGGCAACAACAGTTATGTTATATTCTGACACACTTTCACGATCTAAAGGCGCATCTGTTAATAACGTGTAATAATTTCTCAAATTGGATTTAATTTTGAAAGGCAGATTTTGCTCAATTCTACAAGTCACCTGTCCATTTTCAGCCGAATCAATGTCTTTAACGTTAATGATACCAACAGTTGTCCCAGGAGGAGAATCCTCTGACACAGGACTTGTGAAAGACATGACGCTCATCGTGGGAGCGTTGTCATTTACATCAGTGACGTCAACCATTACTTTGCATGAGTCCGTCAATCCTCCCTGGTCCTTTGCGTCTATTCTCAGCTCATATTTTTTATTTTTCTCAAAATCAATAGCGCCCTTCACAGAAATAACACCACTCTTTTCATCAATGGCAAACACATCACGCATGCTGCTGTCCATGTCTGAAAAATGATAAGTCACAAGGCTATTAGACCCAAAGTCTGCGTCAGTGGCATTAACAGTGACGACAAAATGGCCGAGGGCAGCATTCTCCATCACGGCAGCTTTGTACACGGATTGGTTGAATACAGGCGCGTTGTCGTTCGCATCAAGAACAACAATATTAATATTAACTGTACCAGACCTTTGTGGGTTCCCGCCGTCCACTGCTATTAATTTTAAAGACAAAGTGGGGAGTGTTTCCCTGTCCAGCGGCTTTTGAAGCACCATCTCCGCATAATTCTTGCCATCTGTATTTGAATGCTGCTTCAGCACGAAATAGCCATTCTCTGTTAACAAATATTCCCGCAGGCTATTGAGACCCACGTCTGGGTCCTCGGCACTTGTCAGAGAAAAACGAGCACCAATATTTGCAGATTCACTGATTTCAAAATGGATATAGTTTCTTTTGAACGTCGGCGAGTGGTCATTTATGTCTGTAATTTCAACAGTCACGTGATGGAGCTCCGTGGGGTTTTCCAAAATCACCTCAAAGCTGAAACTGCACGGCGTCACCTCTCCACAAAGCTGCTCCCGGTCGATCCTCTCATTCACCACCAGAGTCCCTTTGTTTGCCAGAAGCTTGGTGTATTCGACGCTCTCCCCAGTCACGATGCGGGCCCGCCCGGACAACAGCCTCTTCACATCCAAACCGAGGTCTTGTGCGACGTTTCCAATCACAGAGCCTTTCTTCATCTCCTCAGGAATTGAATACCTTATATTTCCGTCGACCGATGGGAGGAAGAAAAGGAAAAATGACAATTGCCAGCAGACGATGTGCCGTTTTCTATCCAATGTGCTGGGAGGGATTCCGTTTGCCATCGTAAAATATACCCCTCAAAATGATCCCAATAAAAGATGCGTTGTCTAGATATATAATTATAGTCCTAACAAAGGAAAATAGTGGGTTTACACCCCCTCAGACAACAAGCGAGTGAGAGGGAGTCAGTGTCTCTCGCCGCCAGCTCAAATGATGCACACCGCCCCTCTTCCCCTCATAGTCCTCACTCGTAAGGAGAGAGTGGAATACAGACCCACCGATGATTTGACCTACAGCGTCCCTCTGAGTTCAATTTGAGTAATGCAACTAATTTTCTCATCAATAAATTTCATGCTTAAACTAAGATTAAAAACAACACATCTAAGGAAATGATCTAATATGGCACAGTTGTAATGAAACAAAAAAAAAGCTTGATTATCACAAAGCAGTAAAAATTGATTAATGATTTAAAAGTTATTTGGTTTATTTCAAAGGGACGTACATTTTATTGATAAGTCGGGAAGCCTACGAAATATCTTTACATGTAATTGTGAAATTGTTTGCAATTTTTTGTATTGACATTGTGATGAAGAAAAACTGTTCACTGGAAAAAAAAATATGCCAAGTGAAATTCAGACTGCGGTGCTAAAACTGCAAGACTTAGGAAATTCACAGAAAATAAATATCACTCCAAAATGGAAACAAATCACAAGTAAAAGTGATTATAACCAAATAAGTTCCAGAATAAACGTGTCAGTTTGAATTACACGAAACACTATGACAATGGGTCATCCAACATGACATGGCATGAAGAAAGAATTAAGACCACTATAAAAATATTATTTTATAGTAATTGGTGTTGAGATTCCTCTCATTGTGAAGATAAAACAGCTAGATTAGTTTCAGACTGTAGAAGGAAACATCCAACAACAGATTCACCAGGCTTGCTTTTTCGTTATGGAGTTTTACTCATAAAAATAAAAATCTCAAGCAGTATGGAGACCAGTGAGGAGAGAATAACGTTCTCCTGTGAGGCTCTGAAAGTGATCAGATTAAAACAAAAAATAAGAGCAAAATAATACTGAGAACTTTCACTCACCAAGGTTGACATCTGAGAAAAGTCTCTTGACATCTGCTTGTTGCCATTCGATATATCAGCATCAGCTCCATCCACACTCACTAAACTTTGACTCATGGCTTGCATGTTCTTCATGTCACTTTTTCTTGAGTCAGTGGTCCTGCACACCTCGTAATTGTACACGTGCGGGAGGGTCCCAGTTCCCAAAGTATCGGAGTAACGAGGCGGATAATACGGAATGACGGGCAGGTTGGAGTGGTACAGGACGCGAGACTGTCTCCACCTGTACACTTTGACTGTGATGATGAGCAACAAACAGGTGACGAAGAGGAAGGACACCACAGCCAGCGCCAAGACTAAGTAAAAAGTCAGCTGGTCATTGTACTCCTTGTCGTGCATGCTCAAGTCAGTGAACTCCGAGAGCACCTCAGGGAAGCTGTCGGCCACCGCCACATTCACAATGACTGTGGCTGAACGAGAGGGCTGCCCGTTGTCCTCCACCACAACAGTCAGTCTTTGTTTGACAGCATCTTTATCAGTCACTTGGCGGACAGTTCGGATCTCTCCATTGTGGAGGCCCACTTCAAACAGCGCCCTGTCCGTGGCTTTGTTCACTTGATAGGAGAGCCAGGCGTTCTGGCCAGAGTCCACGTCCACGGCCACCACTTTGGTCACCAGATAGCCTACGTCGGCCGAACGAGGCACCATTTCGGCCAGCAGTGAGCCGCCTGTCTGCACCGGGTACAACACTTGAGGGGCATTGTCGTTCTGGTCCTGGATGAGGATGCGAACGCTTACATTGCTGCTCAGGGGAGGGGACCCTCCATCCTGCGCTCTGACAATAAATGTCAGCTCTTTGAGTTGCTCGTAGTCATATGACCGAACTGCACTAATAACTCCACTTTCTGCATTAATGGACACAAATTCACTAATTGAACTACCTCCGATTTCACTCTGCTCCAACATGTAGGAGATGCGAGCGTTCTGGTTTTCATCTGGGTCTTTGGCAATCAGCCTTAGCACTGAAACACCTGGCGAGTTGTTTTCTGCAATGTTTGCACTATAAATGCTGACCGGAAATACAGGGGCGTTGTCATTTACATCCGACACTTTCAAATTAAAAATCTTTTTTGTGGAGAGGGGAGGTGAGCCGGCATCTGATGCAACGATTGTTATGTTGTATTCTGAAACACTTTCACGATCTAAATCAGCATCAGTCATCAATGCAAAATAATTTCTCACATTGGATTTAATCCTAAATGGAACGCGGCCTTCTATCGCGCACCTCACGTGACCGTTTTCACCAGAATCCAGGTCTTTTACATTAATGATACCAATAGTGGCACCAACGGGGGAATCTTCTAACACCGGACTGGTGAAGGACATTACATTTATGGCTGGAACATTATCATTTAAATCACTAACTTCTATTTCGACTTTTGTGGAGTCACTCAACCCACCCTGATCTTTAGCTTCGACGATAAGCTCTATTGTTTTGTATTTTTCATAATCTATTTGCTTAGCTACAGATATACACCCTGTCACCTCGTCTATCTGAAACAAATCTGTTATTCCTGCTTTTGATTTTGAAAATGAGTATGTTACTTGTGCATTTGAACCACTATCAGCATCTGTGGCATTTACAGTTACAACGCGAGTGCCCTTTGGGGCATTTTCAATTAATTTAGCTGGATACGAAGTTTGATTAAAAACGGGAGCGTTATCATTGATATCTTGAATGTTAATGTCAATATTTACTGTACCTGATTTCTGCGGATTTCCACCATCTACAGCCACTAATTTTAAAGTGAGTCGCGGCTGTTCTTCTCTGTCTAAAGCTTTCTGAAGCACCATTTCTGCATGTTTTTTGCCCCCCGGACTAGAGTGTTGTTTTAAAACGAAATTATCACTCGGAGTTAAAATGTAATTTTGTACGTTATTTGCATCCACGTCAGCATCATAAGCACTCTCCAAAACAAAACGGGAGCCAAGCGCAGCAGACTCACTAATTTCAAATTCTAAATGTCGATTTTCAAAAGTGGGAGCATTGTCATTTACGTCCAACACTTCGATGGTCACGGGATGCAATTCCATGGGGCTTTCCAATAAAATCTCAAAGGTGAAGCTGCACGGCGTCACGTCTCCACACAGCTGCTCTCGATCTATCCTCTCGTGGACAACCAGCAGCCCTTTGTCCGCCCTCAGCTCGGCGTACTGGACGTTGTCCCCTGTCACGATGCGGGCCCGCCCAGAACGGAGTCTTTTCAGATCCAAACCGAGATCCTGGGCCACATTTCCAATAAGCGATCCCTTTTTCATCTCCTCTGGGACTGAGTAGCGGATTTGCGCCAGCGTTGCATTTAGAAAAAAACAGCAAAAGACAAAGAGGCAGGCAGTCCGTCGCCATATTCCACCACGGTTTGGATGAATATTTTTCCACTCCATATTAAAAGAAAATTATTCCAATGAAGTGAACGGATCGAAAAATGACGAGGCACAATATCAGCCTATTTTAGCTCAATTGTTGTACGTTGTTCACGCACGGCTCTCCTGTGCCGAATGGCAGCTTCAGAGCAGGGAGCCGCACTACATCACCGAGCACTCAACATCTATTTTACATGTAACAGCGCCCCTTAGAGTCCGTTATGTGAAGTTTGTCGAGTTAGTCTAAAATAGTCAACGTAACTAAAAAAAAAAAAAAAAAAGAAATTAAACATTGTATGCCTTGATTAAAAATAATCACGTTAAAAGTCACATAAGGACAACACAAATTTAATTATCCTTGTTTAAGTTATAACTTGCACCAACAGTCAACCAACACAGTTGCATGAGCACTATTACAAAAGATGTAAAAATAATGATTTTAAATCCTCTGACTGAGCGCTGTTCAACAAATCCAAAAGAACTTGGTTTTCAGCACCACGGACAGAGACAGTCACGAATAGCTCCACTGTTCACTTTGGGTCAATTAGGCTCAGGATCAGCATAAGTACAATGATAACAAAATGCATTGTACTCGTTCAATGTGATTTATAAGTATATATATTATAGATATTGTACACTAATCATTTTTTCTGATGTTTGGTGACACAATATTGACACAACATAAAGCTCACAGAGTATACTAATGAATGGTGTGAACACTGCAAATCTGTATGATATTGAGACATTAAGTGGAGTATGAAAAGACACTAAGCAAACAGGCACTTTTACTTCACAAAACGAGGCAAAGAGATATCTTGGCTTTAATTTTGAAATTGGCAGAGTTGTGAAATGGACCCATTGTACTTTAAAGGCTAGAAGAATTATGCGAACATCATCCGGATTGAAGAAGAGATGTAACCTCTGTAACAGATAATGTTCTCCAGGATGATCATTTTAAGTGGCTGCAAAATTACTTTTGAGTAAAATAACCAATAATGTTTCTGGGGATCCATGCAAGACATGATCTTTTATGAGAATGAGTAAAGATCAAGGTTTATGATTTAAGACAAGCTTGGGTTGAAAGGGGCCGTACAGATTTTAGACAAGAAACTCCTCAGCCAGAAGAATTACGACAAGTCTGAAAGACAACCAAAGGGCTACAAACTACATAACCACAGATGCGGGGCTCCGAGAACCAAGTTGAAAACATACGTGGTTTGCTATTTATCTACAAATCAATGCAAAAAGAAAAACACAAAAAGCTGACAGACTTTTCCTATGAACCTTACCGTCATCAAGGAACAAAAAAAAATGTTACTCCACACTCCTTTTCATCCCAAAAGAACTTAGTATAGTGATAAGGCATATAAGCAATTTGCCCTGAGCATGAAAACTGTGAGACTTAGTGACAATATCAAATGAAAAAGGTGAAAAACATCACTCACCAAGGTTGACAAATGAGGAAATCTGCTTGTTGACATTCAACATATACTTGACGTTAATTGAATTAATAACAGGTATATGGAAAACTCTCACTGAGAGCAGCAGACGTTACCAGGTACAAAAACAGCAAAAGAATGGTGAAATACTGACTCACCAAGGTTGACATCTGTGAGAAGTTTCCTGACAGCTCCTTGTTCACATGTGGCGTTTCACCATCAGCTCCATCCACGCTCACTAAACTTTGACTCATGGCTTGCATATTCTTCATGTCACTTTTTCTAGAGTCAGTTGTCCTGCACACCTCGTAATTATACACGTGCGGGAGAGTCCCAGTCCCCAAAGTATCTGAGTACCGCGGTGGATAGTACGGGATGACAGGCAGGTTGGAGTGGTACAGGATGCGAGACTGTCTCCACCTGTGCACTTTGACTGCGATGATGAGTAGCAAGCATGTGACGAAAAGGAAGGAGACCACAGCCAGCGCCAAGACTAAGTAAAAAGTCAGCTTGTCATTATACTCCTTGTCGTACATGCTCAAGTCAGTGAACTCTGAGAGCACCTCAGGGAAGCTGTCGGCCACGGCCACGTTCACAATGACTGTGGCTGAACGAGAGGGCTGCCCGTTGTCCTCCACCACAACAGTCAGTCTTTGTTTGACAGCATCTTTATCAGTCACTTGGCGGACAGTTCGGATTTCTCCATTGTGGAGGCCCACTTCAAACAGCGCCCTGTCTGTGGCTTTGTGGACTTGATAGGAGAGCCAGGCGTTCTGGCCAGAGTCCACGTCCACGGCCACCACTTTGGTCACCAGGTAGCCCACGTCGGCCGAACGAGGCACCATTTCGGCCAGCAGCGAGCCGCCTGTCTGCACTGGGTACAGGACCTGTGGGGTGTTGTCGTTCTGGTCCTGGATTAGGATGTGAACTGTGGCCACGGAACTCAGCGGAGGGGATCCAGAGTCGCGGACAGTCACGTTAAAGTCAAAGGACTTGATTTGTTCATAGTCAAAAGATCTGACTGCATGGATGACACCATTCTCGGAATTGATGGAAACAAAAGAGGACACAGCTACTCCATTAACGTCTTTCTCCTCCAGGAAGTAAGACACTCGGGCATTCTGGCCCCAGTCTGCATCACTCGCACTTACAGTAAACACGGAAAAACCGGGAGAGTTGTTCTCTGGTAAAGTCTTACTGTATTCTGACTGATGGAATTTGGGCGGGTTGTCGTTCACGTCTGCTATTTTAACGTTGATGTTTTTACTACTTGACAGAGGTGGAGAGCCTTGGTCAGACACCATTATGGTCACATTATATTCAGGGACACTTTCCCGGTCTAAGAAGTTTTCAGTGACTATGGTGTAGTAGCCTGTTAATGAAGCCTCAATTTTAAAAGGGACGTCGGTGTTAATGGAACACTTGACAACGCCGTTGACGTCAGAGTCTTCATCATTCACGTTAAACACAGCTACTGTTGTACCTGGGGGAGAATCTTCAGGTATGGACTGAGAAAAGGACATGACTTCTATGTTGGGGACATTGTCATTCACATCAATTATGTTGATAAAAACTTTACATGTATCTGTATATCCTCCATGATCTCTAGCCTGAACATTTAATTGATAAGTCTTGGATTTTTCAAAATCCAATTCACCTAAAACTTTAATTTCTCCTGTTTTGGTATTTACACCAAACAACTGTTCTGTTCCTTTGGTGGCACGTGTGGAAAACGTGACGTCGCCATTTAGGCCTGCATCAGCATCATTTGCACTAACAGTCGTGATCAATGTCCCTGCAGGTGAATTTTCAGGCACATCTACCTTATAAACAGGTTGAGTGCACACTGGCGCATTATCGTTTGCATCCAGCACAGCAATTTCAATTCTTACTGTCCCTGATCTGTGTGGCTCCCCACCATCTGATGCAATCAGCATGAGCGTGAGACTCTCTTCTTTTTCTCGGTCTAAAGGCTTTTGTAAAACCATTTCCATGAATTTTGCTCCATCTGGTTGGCTTTGTATTTCCAATTTAAAATTATCTGAAGGTTTCAAAATATATTTATATATATCATTATTTCCAACATCCGGGTCGTCGGCATTCTCAAGTGAGAAACGTGCCCCGGGTGCGACACTTTCAGCTATTTTTAAATGAATTTCTGATTGTGGGAAGGACGGACTGTTATCATTAATGTCGACGGCCTCCACTATTACACGGTAAAGCTGGATGGGATTTTCTAAAATGATGTCAAAAGTGAAGCTGCAGGGCGTCGTCTTGCCACAAAGCTCCTCTCGGTCGATGCGCTCCTTAATCACAAGTGTGCCTTTGTCTCGCTTTAAATCAACATATTGTCGGCCTCCTTTGGTAATGATACGAGCTTTACCTGCTACTAGTCTGCCAACATCCAAGCCCAAATCTCTCGCAATGTTTCCAACAAAAGAGCCTTCCGCCTGCTCCTCCGGTATGGAATAGCGAGCCTGTCCAGCCACGGAGCGCAGCTCGCTCAGACAAAGAATCACAAACAGTGTGCGCCATCGGCCTCTGATAGCGCGCATCCGCATAAAATCCATCGTGAATTCAAAAATAGCAAGAGGACTTCTTCAAGTAAACCCAATGCTCACGTAAAAAACGTCTCAAATAAACCAGACTCCGAAGAAAATATGCCTCTTCAAATAACAAGCATGCACACCGTCGTGTTTATCAGCAATGAAGCTCTAAAAGGAGCTCAGGAGGAGCGCTCCTGTGCAAACGCGTTTCATTCTCATTCATTGACGTGTCACCAGCGGCGCTCAGAGCATGTTCACAGAACTGCACATTATTTTAATCGCCCTGTCTAATAGACGTAAAGACAGTACAAAGCATTTTGAATTATATGGTGCCACTTTCAATTAAGATATTAAATGCAAAAAATACAAACACATTTCATGACTAACGTTTGTAAAATATATACGTTTATATTTCAATTATGACAGCGCAGGATTATGGTGATTAAATTATAATTTTACATGCAAAAACATACAAACACATTCATGATTTATATTTCGATTACGACAGCACAGTATTATAGTGATGCTAGGTAAATAATCTAAACTACAGAACAGTAACTAAGTAAGAAAATCAAGACCTTCTAATAAATCATTATTCGGTGTATTTCATAACGTAATTAAGAAGACATTACATTCGTTTAAAATACAAAGGCTGAGCTTAAGATCAGGGGATGCTTTGAGAATAATTGTCAATTTTTGTCTATGTGAAGCCCTTTGAGACTGCTTGTGATTTAGGGCTATACAAATAAACTTGACTTGACTTGACTTGATGTTAGTATTGCGTCCAGAATTGTTTTCAATTATGAACAGCGATTAGGTTTTAAAATTCAATTGATTTTTAAGAAAATTACAATCATGATAATGTACAACAAAATCATCTAGATCCAGATAGTCGACTTAAATATCGTATCTGGAGCCGGACGATTTTTTTTCGTACTGTTGACGAAATAATAATAATAATAATTATAATAATAATAATTATTATTATATATTACATTTAAAAAAAAGTTTTTCCAGTGCGTATTATACGAATTAATAGATCAGCACTGGTCCAAAAAAGGGATAAAACTCAGCAACACTCTTCAGCACCACGGACAGCAAGATTGAACGTCCAACTCATGTGCAATGTTGGGACTACCGGCGCCATAAGTAACGGCGTAACTCACACCGTTATAGATTTCCAGTATTGGATACTCCTTTACTATATTGATTTTTATAACTGTTATGGTTATTAACAGTGGGATGTGGCCTGTTACTTAAGCTATTTGGGACGCGTCGACGCGCAAAGCAAAAACGCTGCCGCCCCTCAGCGGATTAACTTCTGAGTCGCTACGCCTCGCGTCAGCCAATCAACTTCTGGAATGTGTCATGTGATCATTATTTCGTTTTTGTACAAAACAATGATCATCGGCACCGTCCATGCTCATGCCTCGTTGTACAATACTTATTTGTATCTATACATAACAAAACAGGAACATGCATGAAGGACTGAGTCCGAAACTTGGCATACCTGGATTGTTTTTTTAGCTGTTGAACTGGACGAAGACGCAACATTGTTTACATTACCATATAGCAAATTCTACGCCACTGGGAACGATAGCTTTTTTTTCTCCCATCAGAGGAGTATTGGAAAAAGAAAGCTGTTGGGTTTGTTCAATTTGTATTTATTTCTAGAACTTCCTCAGCATTCAACAACATCGGCATTCTCGCTAGTCGACTTCCTCGTTTTATATGTCTCTTTCCTTTTCTCCACTCCCGTCCTCTATCTGTATAGTATTCCTAGTGGCAGGACTACGACACATCAGGGGTTTTGCCGTAAAAAATGGCAAGGTATGCTTGTGTGTTGGTGTGTTTGTCTCAGGGAGCAAACAATTAAAACATTGCACTGTATTTCTGCATCATGTTACACTTGGTTATCTTTTTACACAGCTACTGTACCAGAGATGAGGCTGTAGCCCCCACATTCAGTAATATATGTGTTATCTAAAAAAGCACCCCAAACATTTTAAAACATTTCACTCACCATTGTTGACATATGAGAAAAGTGTCCTGACAGCTCTTTGTTTGCAGGCGGCCCATCAGCATCATCCACACTCACTAAACTTTGACTCATGGCTTGCATGTTCTTCATGTCACTTTTTCTAGAGTCGGTGGTCCTGCACACCTCGTAATTGTACACGTGCGGGAGGGTCCCAGTTCCCAAAGTATCCGAGTACCGAGGCGGATAATACGGAATGACGGGCAAGTTGGAGTGGTACAGGACGCGTGACTGTCTCCACCTGTACACTTTGACTGCTATTATGAGCAGCAAGCAGGTGACGAACAGGAAGGAGACCACAGCCAGCGCCAAGACCAAGTAAAAAGTCAGCTTGTCATTGTACTCCTTATCGTGCATGCTCAAGTCAGTGAACTCTGAGAGCACCTCAGGGAAGCTGTCGGCCACCGCCACGTTCACAATGACTGTGGCTGAACGAGAGGGCTGCCCGTTGTCCTCCACCACAACAGTCAGTCTTTGTTTGACAGCATCTTTATCAGTCACTTGGCGGACAGTTCGGATTTCTCCATTGTGGAGGCCCACTTCAAACAGCGCCCTGTCTGTGGCCTTGTGCACTTGATAGGAGAGCCAGGCGTTCTGGCCAGAGTCCACGTCCACGGCCACCACTTTGGTCACCAGATAGCCCACGTCTGCTGAACGAGGCACCATTTCGGCCAGCAGTGAGCCGCCCGTCTGCACCGGGTACAACACCTGAGGGGCATTGTCGTTCTGGTCCTGGATGAGGATGCGAACGCTTACGTTGCTGCTGAGGGGAGGGGAGCCTCCATCCTGTGCTCTGACAATAAATGTCAGCTCTTTGATTTGCTCGTAGTCAAATGAGCGAACTGCACTAATAACTCCACTTTCTGCATTGATAGACACAAATTCACTAATTGGACTTCCTCCGATTTCACTCTGCTCCAACATGTAGGAGACACGAGCGTTCTGTTTTTCATCTGGGTCTTTGGCAATCACTCTTAAAACAGAAACACCTGGCAAGTTGTTTTCTGCAACGTGTGCGCTATAAATGCTGACCGGAAATACAGGAGCGTGATCATTCACGTCTGACACTTTCAAATTAAAAGTTTTTTTTGTGGAAAGGGGAGGCGAGCCGGCATCGGACGCAACAATTGTTATGTTATATTCTGGCACCCTTTCACGATCTAAATCAGCGTCAGTCATCAATGCAAAATAATTCCTCACGTTGGATTTGATTCTAAATGGAACGCGGCCTACAATCGCGCAACTCACGTGACTATTTTCGCCAGAATCCAAGTCTTTTACATTGATGATACCAACAGTGGCACCGACGGGGGCATCTTCTGACACGGGACTAGTAAAGGACATTACATTAATGATTGGAACATTATCATTTAAATCAATTACTTCAAGTTCGACTTTACTAGAGTCAGCAAACCCACCTTCATCCTTAGCTTCCACCATGAACTGTATTGTTTTCTCTTTTTCATAATCTATTTGTTTTGCTATAACAATGTCTCCTGTCAACTCATTTATAAGAAATAAATCCGCTATTTCTGTATTGTATTTTGAAAATGAGTATGCTATTTTTCCATTCGAACCACTATCTGCGTCAGTGGCATTCACAGTTAGAACATGTGTGCCTTTTGGTGCGTTTTCAAATACTTTTGCTTTATAAATAGTTTGATTGAAGACGGGAGCATTATCATTCGAATCTAAAATTATAATTTCTATATTTACTGTACATGATCTCTGTGGATTTCCACCATCTACAGCCACCAATTTTAAGGAGAGTCGCGGCTGTGCTTCTCTGTCTAAAGCTTTCTGAAGCACCATTTCTGCATGTTTTTTGCCCCCCGGACTAGCGAGTTTTTTTAAAACGAAATTATCACTCGGAGTTAAAATGTAATTTTGTACGTTATTTGCATCCACGTCAGCATCATGTGCACTTTCTAAAACAAATCGAGACCCAATTACAGCAGACTCGCTAATTTCAAATCGCAAATAATTGTTTTTGAAAGTGGGAGCATTGTCATTTACGTCCAATACTTCGATGGTCACGGGATGCAATTCCATGGGGCTTTCCAATAAGATCTCAAAGGTGAAGCTGCACGGCGTCACGTCTCCACACAGCTGCTCTCGATCTATCCTCTCGTGGACAACCAGGAGCCCTTTGTCCGCCCTCAGCTCGGCGTACTGGACGTTGTCCCCTGTCACGATGCGGGCCCGCCCAGTACGGAGTCTTTTCAGATCCAAACCGAGATCTTGGGCCACATTTCCGATGAGCGAGCCTTTTTTCATCTCCTCTGGGATTGAGTAGCGGATTTGCCCCTGCGTTCCATTTAGAAAAAAACACCAAAAGACAAAGAGCCAGGCCGGCCCTTGCCTTTTTCCTCCTCGGCGTGGATGAATGTCTTTACACTCCATATGAAAGTAAAATGTATTCAAATGAAGCAATCGATTAATGACTATAAAAAAAATAGACGCAATTATTTCATCCGATTTCAGCTCAAAGGCGATCGATACGTTGTACACGCAAAGCTCTTTTGTGCCAAATGGCAGCAACAGAGGAGGGAGCTGCACTATGTAGTCAGCACCAACAAATCAATTTATCAGGTAACAGCGCCCTTTAGAGGCGGATAGGTGAAATTTGTAAGGTTAAAAATGTTAAGATAAATACATCATTAAATGTGGCGTATTTGTTTTTAATAGCGGGATAAAAAAAAACATTAAAATGACAAATCACAAATATATAACCCCACTCACCCACCCGGAAAGAGTCGTAATGTGCACACACAGAAAAACAACACCGTTTCGTGTAGTGACATAATAGAAAACATTTAAACGATCACTAACCCTTCAGCGTGAGCGCAGGTCAAAACACCAACTTCAGCACCACGGACAGAGACAAGTCGACAGGTTTTGCGAGATCACCAAACGTTGCACCATTGCAATGTATTCATCATACTAATTTATGATAGAGTACATTTTAAATAGCTTTTTAGATGTTCACTTCCAGAATATGTCACAGTGACTCTGGTATAGGCCATGAAATATTGTGCAGTTGTGCATATTTTTGAGACGTGAGGCACTTGACAGCCTATGAATAAGGTACAGAAGCAAAAACTGAAAAAGTTAAATATATAGAGCACAGCCACTATCATCCGTTTAGTTCAAGTACCAGGAGAATATCATTAAAATGTAGCAGAATAAACAACCATGACTCTTTCTCAAGGTTGATGCACTCTCGTCAATATTGGCGAAAAAAAAAAAAAAAAGCGCTCATCGTGTACAATACATTCCTGGACGAGGATTTTCTCATCCAGAAAATGGGAAATAGTCTTTTACAATGACCACAGCCTTAAACAATAACAACACAGGCCAGTGGCTCACAGCCCACTGATCTTAGATCTTAGTTTGTCTTCTGCCCCTCTTTATTCAAAGGCAAAACCATAATGGGTAGGCTTAAAAAATTGTCAGGGAGCAAATAATTATTAATACCTTGCACTGTATTTCTGCATCAAGTTACACTTGGTTATCTTTTTAGACAGCTACTGTACATGAGATGAAGCAGTAGCTGTTCAGTAATAAGTGTGATAAGAAAAAACACCCCAAATTCTTTAAAACATTTCAGTCAGCAGTATGGAGACCAGTGAGGAGAGAATAACGTTCTCCTGTGAGGCTGTGAAAGTGATCAGATTAAAACAAAAACTAAGAGCAAAATAATACTGAGAACTTTCACTCACCAATGTTGACATCTGAGAAAAGCCTCCTAGCATCTGATTGTTGTCATGCGGCGTATCAGCATCAGCTCCATCCACACTCACTAAACTTTGACTCATGGCTTGCATGTTCTTCATGTCACTTTTTCTGGAGTCAGTAGTCCTGCACACCTCGTAATTGTACACGTGCGGGAGGGTCCCAGTCCCCAAAGTATCTGAGTATCGCGGTGGATAGTACGGGATGACGGGCAAGTTGGAGTGGTACAGGACGCGAGACTGTCTCCACCTGTACACTTTGACTGCTATGATGAGCAGCAAGCAGGTGATGAAGAGGAAGGAGACCACAGCCAACGCCAAGACTAAGTAAAAAGTCAGCTTGTCATTATAGTCCTTGTCATGCATGCTCAAGTCAGTGAACTCCGAGAGCACCTCAGGGAAGCTGTCGGCCACCGCCACGTTCACAATGACTGTGGCTGAACGAGAGGGCTGCCCGTTGTCTTCCACCACGATAGTCAGTCTTTGTTTGACAGCATCTTTATCAGTCACTTGGCGGACAGTTCGGATTTCTCCATTGTGGAGGCCCACTCCAAACAGCGCCCTGTCTGTGGCTTTGTGCACTTGATAGGAGAGCCAGGCGTTCTGCCCAGAGTCCACGTCCACGGCCACCACTTTGGTCACCAGATAGCCCACGTCGGCCGAACGAGGCACCATTTCGGCCAGCAGCGAGCCGCCCGTCTGCACCGGGTACAGAACCTGAGGGGTGTTGTCATTCTGGTCCTGGATTAGGATGCGAACTGTGGCCACAGAACTAAGCGGAGGGGATCCAGAGTCACGGGCAGTCACGTTAAAGTCAAAGGACTTAATTTGTTCATAATCAAATGATCTGACTGCGTGGACGACACCATTCTCAGAATTGACGGAGACAAAAGAGGACACAGCTACTCCATTAACGTCTTTCTCCTCCAGGAAGTAAGACACTCGGGCATTCTGGCCCCAGTCTGCATCAGTAGCACTGACAGCAAACACGGAAAAACCGGGAGAGTTGTTCTCTGGTAAAGTCTTACTGTATTCTGACTGATGGAATTTGGGCGGGTTGTCGTTCACGTCTGATATTTTAACGTTAATGTTTTTACTACTAGACAGAGGTGGAGAGCCTTGGTCAGACACCGTTATGGTCACATTATATTCAGGGACACTTTCCCGGTCTAAGAAGTTTTCAGTGACTATGGTGTAATATCCTGTTAATGAAGACTCAATTTTAAAAGGGACATCGGTGTTAATGGAACACTTGACGACACCGTTGACGTCAGAGTCTTCATCATTGACGTTAAACACAGCTACAGTTGTACCTGGGGGAGAGTCCTCAGGTATGGACTGAGAAAAGGACATGAGTTCTATGGTGGGGATATTGTCATTCTCATCAATTATGTTAACAATAACTTTACATGTATCCGTAAATCCTCCATGATCACTTGCATGCACATTTAATTCGTAGCTTTTTGATTTCTCAAAATCTAACCTACCAGCAATTTTAATCTCTCCAGTTTTAACATTTACATTAAAAAGCTGGTTTTCCTCTTTCGTTATGTGAGGAGTGGAGTAGGTGACGTAACCATTTAAGCCTGCATCAACATCGTTTGCACTAACAGTCGTGATCAGTGTCCCTGCAGGTGAATTTTCAGGCACGTCAACCTTATAAACAGGTTGAGTGCACACTGGGGCATTATCGTTTGCATCCATCACAGTAATTTCAATTCTCACTGTCCCTGATCTGTGTGGCTCTCCACCATCTGACGCAAATAGCATGAGTGTGTGACTCTCTTCTTTTTCTCGGTCTAAAGGGTTTTGCAAAACCATTTCGATAACATTTCCTCCGTTTCGTTCATTTTGTACTTCCAATTTAAAATCATTTAAAGGTTTTAGGGTGTATCTTTGAATATCATTTATTGCAACATCAAGATCAGCTGCATTGGCGAGTGAGAAACGGGTTCCTACTGCAGCATTTTCAGCTATTTTTAAATGAATTTCAGATTGTGGGAACGACGGACTATTGTCATTAATGTCCACAACTTCCACTGTTACTCGATAAAGCTGGATGGGATTTTCTAAAATGATGTCAAAAGTGAAGCTGCAGGGCGTCGTCTTGCCACAAAGCTCCTCTCGGTCGATGCGCTCTTTAATTACAAGTGTTCCTTTGTCTCGCTTTAATTCAACATATTGTCGGCCTCCTTTGGTAATAATACGAGCTTTACCTGTTACTAGTCTGCCAATATCCAAGCCCAAATCTCTCGCAATGTTTCCAACAAAAAAGCCTTCCGCCTGCTCCTCCGGTATGGAATAGCGAGCCTGTCCAGTCACGGAGCCCAGCTCGCACAGACAAAGAATCACAAACAGTGTGCGCCATCGGCCGCCGACAGTGCGCATCTGCATAAAATCCATCGTGAATTCAAAAATGACAAGATGACTTCTTCAAGTAAAACCAATACTCAAAGTCTAAAACAAACACGAGAATCCAAAAGAAATGTGCCTCTTTAAATGTCGAGGAGTCCGTCGTATTTATCGGCAATGAAGCTCTAAAAGGAGCTCAAGAGGAGGACTCCTTCACGGACGTGTTTCATTCTCATTCATTGACGTGTCACCAGCGGCCCTCAGAGCATTTTCACAGAACTGCACCTCTATTTTATTCGCCCTGTCCAAACGTAAAGACAGTCCAAAGCATATTGGTATATTTCTACACGCATAAAAGTACAGATACAACTTTTGACAAAATATAGGTTTCAATTTTGAGTATGACAGCACAGAAATAAAGGGAAGTTAAGCAATTAATTGAAACTACAGACCAGTAACAATTAATAAAATAAAGACCTTCATATGAAATCATTACTCAGACTAAATTATACAACGTAATTAAGAAAACAATACACTATTTTAAAATACAAAGGCCGAAGTTATGATTGCATCCAGATTTTTCTTTTAATTACGAACAGCGATTCAGTGTTAAAATTAAATAGATTTTTAAGAATATTACATAATATCCAACAAAATCATCTCAACTTAAATATCGTATCTGGAGCCAGACAATTTCATTTTGTACTCCTGACGAAACAATAATAATCATAATCATAGTAATCTTGAGAATAATATTGAGAATAAGAATGAGAATAAGGACGAGAATAAGACTGAGAACAATATTTTTTTTTCCAGTGAGAATTATACGAATTAATAGATTCACACTTGTCCAAAAAAGTGATAAAAATCAACAACAATGTTCAGCACCACGGACAGCAAAATTGAACTATATATATATATATATAGCAAATGATAATGATAATGAAAGACATGACTCACCAAAGTTGACATCTGTGTGTCAGCATCAGCTCCATCCACACTCACTAAACTTTGACTTATTCCTTGCATGTTCTTCATGTCACTTTTTCTAGAGTCAGTGGTCTTGCACACCTCGTAATTGTACACGTGTGGGAGGGTCCCCGACCCCAAAGTATCCGAGTACCGAGGCGGATAGTACGGGATAACGGGCAGGTTGGAGTGGTACAGGACGCGAGACTGTCTCCACCTGTGCACTTTAAATGCGATGATGAGCACCAAGCAGGTGACGAAGAGGAAGGACACCACAGCGAGCGCCAAGACTAAGTAAAAAGTCAGCTTGTCATTGTACTCCTTGTCATGCATGCTCAAGTCAGTGAACTCTGAGAGTACTTCAGGGAAGCTGTCGGCCACCGCCACGTTCACAATGACCGTGGCTGAACGAGAGGGCTGCCCACTGTCCTCCACCACAACAGTCAGTCTTTGTTTGACAGCATCTTTATCAGTCACTTGGCGGACCGTTCGGATTTCTCCATTGTGGAGGCCCACTTCAAACAGCGCCCTGTCTGTGGCTTTGTGCACTTGATAGGAGAGCCAGGCATTCTGGCCAGAGTCCACGTCCACGGCCACCACTTTGGTCACCAGATAGCCCACGTCGGCCGAACGAGGCACCATTTCGGCCAGCAACGACCCGCCCGTCTGCACCGGGTACAGCACTTGAGGGGCGTTGTCGTTCTGGTCCTGGATCAGGATGCGAACACTTGCGTTGCTGCTGAGGGGCGGGGAGCCTCCATCCTGTGCTCTGACGATAAAAGTCAGCTCTTTGATTTGCTCGTAGTCATATGAGCGACCTGCACTAATAACTCCGCTTTCTGAATTAACGGACACAAAGTCACTAATTGGACTTCCTCCTATTTCACTCTGCTCCAACATGTAGGAGACACGAGCATTCTGATTTTCATCCGGGTCTTTGGCAATCACTCTTAAAACAGAAATTCCTGGCGAGTTGTTTTCTGCAATGTTTGCCCTATAAATGCTGACCGGAAACACTGGAGCGTTGTCATTTACGTCTGACACTTTCAAATTAAAAGTCTTTTTTGTAGAGAGGGGAGGTGAGCCAGCATCTGACGCAACAATTGTGATGTTATATTCTGACACACTTTCACGATCTAAATCAGCATCAGTCATCAATGCAAAATAATTTCTCATATTGGATTTAATCCTAAATGGAAGGCGGCCTTCAATCGTGCACCTCACTTGACCGTTTTCACCAGAGTCCAAGTCTTTTACATTGATGATACCAATAGTGGTACCAGCAGGGGAGTCTTCTGACACAGGACTAGAAAAGGACATTACATTAATGAGAGGGGCATTATCATTTAAATCCATGACTTCAATTTCGACTTTAGTAGAGTCAGCAAACCCACCTTCATCTTTAGCTTCAACCATGAACTGTATTGTTTTGTCTTTTTCATAGTCTATAGGTTTTGCTACAGATATACATCCTGTCGTCCCATTTATATGAAACAAATCTGCTATTTCGGTATTTGATTTTGAAAATGAGTATGTTACTCTTCCATTCGGACCATTATCAGCATCAGTGGCATTCACAGTCAAAAAATAAGCACCCTTTGGTGCATTTTCATATAACTTTGCTTTATAAATAGTTTGGTTAAAGACGGGTGCATTATCATTTATATCAAGAATAATAATTTCTAAACTGACTGTACCGGATCTTTGTGGATTTCCGCCATCCACAGCCACCAATTTTAAAGAGAGTCGTGGCTGTTCTTCTCTGTCTAAAGCTTTCTGAAGCACCATTTCTGCATATTTTCTTCCTCCCGGACTGACGTGTTGCTTCAAAACAAAATGGTCACTTGGTGTTAAAATGTAATTCTGCAGACCATTTGCGTCTACATCAGCATCGTGAGCATTCTCTAAAATAAAACGGGAGCCAAGTGCAGCCGACTCACTGATTTCAAATTCTAAATGCCTATTTTTAAATGTAGGAGCATTGTCGTTCACGTCTAACACTTCGATGGTCACGGGATGCAATTCCATGGGGTTTTCCAATAAAACCTCAAAGGTGAAACTACACGGCGTCACTTCTCCACACAGCTGCTCTCGATCTATCCTCTCGTGTACAACCAGGAGCCCTTTGTCCGCCCTCAGCTCGGCGTACTGGACGTTGTCCCCTGTCACGATGCGCGCCCGTCCAGAACGGAGTCTTTTCAGATCCAAACCGAGATCCTGGGCCACATTTCCGATGAGCGAGCCTTTTTTCATCTCCTCTGGTATTGAGTAGCGGATTTGCGCCAGCGTTCCATTTAGAAAAAAACACCAAAAGACAAAGAGGCAGGCCGCCCGTCGCCATATTCCACCACGGATTGGATGAATATCTTTAGACTCCATATTAAAATAAAATTATTCCAATGAAGTGAACGGATCGAAAAATGACGAGGCACAATATCAGCCGATTTTTAAGCTCAAGTGTCGTACGTTGTTCACGCACAGCTGTCCTGTGCCAAATGGCAGCCGCAGAGGGGGGAGTAGCATTGCAACACGCATCACAAAACATCCATTTAACATGCAACAACGCCCCCTAGAGACCAATATGTGAAATTAGTCCAGTTTATCTCAAATGGTCAACAATTTCTTGGGGTGTCGGGGATGGTAATCTATAAATATGGCGTGCCCTGTTTACCAATCACATTAAAACATTAAAAAAAAAAATATATATATATAAAGTTGTAAATTGCACTAACATCCAATCAACAAACTTACGTGATGGCTGTTGTGTGAGCAAGATTCAGATGATATTGATAGTGAGCATTGATTTTATTTCTTCCAAGTGAGCAATGCCCAAGAAATCCATTGAACGCTGTCCTTCAGGACCATGGAGAGAGATAGACTACATAAGAAGCTCACTGTCAAGCATGTCAGTAAAACTACCATGATGCCACAGTGAATTTGGATATTCATCCTGAAACAATTCCTGGTTATAAGTGTGACTACTGATGCACTGTGGGTGACTTTACATCTATTAATGTCTAATTTCAGAATACAAAAAGACCCTCTTGTGTATTGATGGGGCATTTGAAGCCAAATTGAGTCATTAAAAGCCAGTAGACTGCAAGCACATACACACTTGTTGCTGCTGAAAACATAAAAAACGACAAAACCCTCACAGGTGCACAAGCACCAAGACTGAAGAAGTGAAGTAATCTCCAGAGGAGAGTAACTTTTTTTCCAAGAAGCTTGATTTAAGCGCTAGGGAATTATCTCCAAATAGTAGCCAAACAAAATAATCACAAATCTTTCTCAATACCCTGCAAAAGGTATTTTTTTTAATATGGAAGATTATGATAAAGAATCAGAGCAGAACTCATTTGGCCAAGAAGCATACTAAGGGGCCATGGAATGTGACGTTTTGAAAACTCATATATGCTCTTCCATCATGACCATGACCAAAAGCACAATGAGCAATGAAAAAATAGAAAAGGATCAAGAGCCACGTTTCAACAATAACAAAAACAACAACACTACAAAGGGTAAAAATCTTTCAGAGGTATCAATACAAAAAATACCATGAGACATTATTATATATTTCACTCACCAATGTTGACATCTGAGAAAAGTGTCCTGACAGCTCTTTGTTTGCAGGCGGCCTATCAGCATCAGCTTCATCCACACTCACTAAACTTTGACTCATGGCTTGCATGTTCTTCATGTCACTTTTTCTGGAGTCGGTGGTCCTGCATACCTCGTAATTGTACACGTGTGGGAGTGTCCCAGTCCCCAAAGTATCTGAATACCGAGGTGGATAGTACGGGATGACGGGCAGGTTGGAGTGGTACAGGACGCGAGACTGTCTCCACTTGTGCACTTTGACTGCGATGATGAGCAGCAAGCAGGCGATGAAAAGGAAGGAGACCACAGCCAATGCCAAGACTAAGTAAAAAGTCAGCTTGTCATTGTACTCCTTGTCGTGCATGCTCAAGTCAGTGAACTCCGAGAGCACCTCAGGGAAGCTGTCGGCCACCGCCACGTTCACAATGACTGTGGCTGAACGAGAGGGCTGCCCGTTGTCCTCCACCACAACAGTCAGTCTTTGTTTGACAGCATCTTTATCAGTCACTTGGCGGACAGTTCGGATTTCTCCATTGTGGAGGCCCACTTCAAACAGTGCCCTGTCTGTGGCTTTGTGCACTTGATAGGAGAGCCAGGCATTCTGGCCAGAGTCCACATCCACGGCCACCACTTTGGTCACCAGGTAGCCCACGTCGGCCGAACGAGGCACCATTTCGGCCAGTAGCGAGCCGCCCGTCTGCACCGGGTACAGCACCTGAGGGGCGTTGTCGTTCTGGTCCTGGATCAGGATGCGAACGCTCGCGTTGCTGCTGAGGGGAGGGGAACCTCCATCCTGCGCTCTGACCACCAATTCAACTTGTTTAATTTGCTCATAATCAAATGATCGAACGGCAATGAGAACACCAGTTTCAGAATTTAAAGAAACAAAAGTTGAAACTCGACTGCCACTAATCTGTGTGTCCTCTAAAAGATAAGATATTCTTGCATTTTGATTCCAATCAGCGTCTCGAGCAGTGACAGCAAATATGGGAACGCCTGGAGAATTGTTCTCTGCCACATAAGCTGAATAAACATTTTTATCAAATATTGGTGCATTGTCATTCACGTCTGAGATTCTAAGATGTAACTTTGTAGAGCTAGAAAGCGGAGGCGTTCCGAGATCAGTGGCTGTAATTGTTATGTTATATTGTGAAACAGATTCTCTATCAAAAAATTGATCTGAAATTAAATTATAATAGTTTGTCAGCGATGTCTCCAATTTAAAGGGAAGTTTTCCATCAACGAAACAATTAATTTGTCCATTTCTATCAGAATCAACATCTTTTATGTTAAGAATTGCAATTGTTGCACCAGGGGGTGAATCCTCAGACAGAGGACTGGAAAATGATTTTATATTTATTACTGGAGCATTGTCATTTACATCAATAACATCAAATAAAACTTTACTGGTCCCAATCAGTCCACCTTGATCCTTTGCTTCCACCCTCACTTCATACTTCCTGTTTTTTTCATAGTCAATATGACCAGAAACATAGATTGTGCCAGTTTCTTCATCAATATTAAATATATTGGCAGCACTTCCTTTTGTTTTTGACAAACTGTAAGAGATGAGTCCAAACGGACCACTGTCAGCATCTGTAGCATTTACTGTAATTACACTGGTGTCTTTCAGTGTGTTTTCCATAACATAAGCTTTGTATTCTGATTGATTAAAAACTGGCCGGTTGTCATTTGCATCTAAAACGTTTATTTCTACATTTACGGTGCCAGATCTCTGTGGTGTTCCTCCATCAAGTGCAATTAATTTTAAAGACAAACGGGGATGTCGCTCTCTGTCTAAAGGCTTCTGGAGCACCATTTCAACATATTTACTGCCATCCGGATTTGCATGCTGATTTAGGATAAAATTGTCGTTTGGTGACAAAATGTAATTTTGCAAAGCGTTCAGCCCCACATCTTGATCCTCTGCACTCTGCAGGGGAAATTGCACACCAACTGCAGCAGATTCACTTATTTCAAAGGTTAGGGATTTTTCTTTATTTGGAAAGACAGGGGCGTGATCATTTATATCCAAAATCTCAACGATTATTCCGTGCAGTTCTAAAGGATTTTCTAAAATGATCTCAAAGCTGAAGCTGCATGGCGTCACATCTCCGCAAAGCTCCTCTCGGTCTATTCTTTCACTGACGACCAGGAGCCCTTTGTCTGTTTTCAGCTCCGTGTATTGAATGTTGTCTTCTGTCAAGATGCGAGCTCGCCCAGCTATGAGTCTCTTCATGTCCAAACTGAGATCCTGTGCCACATTTCCAATCACGGAGCCTTTCTTCATCTCTTCTGGTATAGAATAACGAATCTGACCACCTACCGTGGTAACCAAATGAAGCAAAAACATCAGCGTCCCCGCTTGACGTCGCCATCCATAAAACAACCTCCATTTTGCGCACGAGAAAGGGAAGGGTTCATATTTATCCATGATGACGAAAACAAAAACAAAATGCAAGAAATAAGTCCTATAAAGTAATCAGGTCCCTGCATACGTCAGCTCTCAACAAGAAAATCAATGCAAGGTGGAGATCGTTGTTCTTTCACTTGTCCTCTTCGCCAACAAAAGACAGAAACTGCCTCGTCAATGGGGAGGACTGCAGGACAACGCGGAAATTCATATCCAAGCCAACAGCGTCCCTTAGAGTTTAAAATGTGCAAGAACGAGGACTGAGAAGCAGGGAGGGGGATGAACGCATAATAAAGGCAACATGGAAGTATAGTCCGTTGTTTGTGGAGAAACATTAATAGAAAATGCTGCACGGAAGCTAAAAACTAAATTATCTTGAGAAAACAACCCCCGTAGATCTTTACATTTGCTACTAGGAATTCAAATTGAAGAAAAAAAAAAACAATCCGAATTTTATATATATATCGAAATATATATTTCTTTCTGTCAAAATACTATATAAATAATTTTGAAAGGAAGGCGTCTATTTTTTGCCGATGTTCGGAGGTAAGATGGCCGCGTAAATGTCACCCCAAATTATTTGTTGTTATTTTTTAAAGAAAATAACTCAGTAAGCGATATGATAGTGAACTGGCTCCCGTCGTGAAAATTGGGGCTTGTATATATATGTATATATATATATATACTTTTTTTTACTGTTGATTTATTGGTTATTTAAATGCATGCACATAAGCTGTTTTCCTTTCGTTTCTGTTTAACGCTACATGAAACGTAACTTGTCAATTTTGTGCAATACCCTATATTCAATTTAACTTATCTCCTTTGGTCGTTTATGTGGTCGAATATGCGCTCTGCACATGATTTTTTATTGGGGTGGGGGATCTCTGGTCAAAATGACTTGCTCATCCTGTTTTGGGGATTTTTTTTTTTTTTGACATTTGTGAGCACGCAGTTTTTGTTCATATGCGGTGTGTCAGCAGTTGTAATTGGTCAAACTATTGTATTTGATCGCTTGCAGAGTCAAGTCAGCTTCAAACATTTCCAGCACCATGGACGACAATAAACGTCCGATCTCATCGACTTATCGTAACTTATCTGATCAACTCATAGTGCACATTTTTATTATGTTAAGAAATACTTCAATAAGATTACTTAAGTTATGACATGCATGTTAATTACGTGTTGCCAGTTAATACAAAACCATTTTGACTCAAAACAAAATTAAACTGCATCGTTTTCAATTTCTGATTTGACTGCAAAACAATGGTGAACTTTTCAAGGTTCTCGTTACATTACATGAGACAATATCAAATGAAAAAGGTGAAAAACATCACTCACCAAGGTTGACATCTGAGAAAAGTCTCCTGACATCTGCTTGTTGCAATTAGACATATCGGCATCGGCTCCATCCACACTCACTAAACTCTGACTCATGGCTTGCATGTTCTTCATGTCACTTTTTCTAGAGTCGATGGTCCTGCAAACCTCATAATTGTACACGTGAGGGAGGGTCCCTGTCCCCAAAGTATCCGAGTACCGAGGTGGATAGTACGGGATGACGGGCAGGTTGGAGTGGTACAGGACGCGCGACTGTCTCCACCTGTGCACTTTGACTGCGATGATGAGCAGCAAGCAGGTGATGAAGAGGAAGGAGACCACAGCCAGCGCCAAAACTAAGTAAAAAGTCAGCTTGTCATTGTACTCTTTGTCGTGCATGCTCAAGTCAGTGAACTCCGAGAGCACCTCAGGGAAGCTGTCGGCCACCGCCACGTTCACAATGACTGTGGCTGAACGAGAGGGTTGCCCGTTGTCCTCCACCACAACAGTCAGTCTTTGTTTAACAGCATCTTTATCAGTCACTTGGCGGACCGTTCGGATTTCCCCATTGTGGAGGCCCACTTCAAACAGCGCCCTGTCTGTGGCTTTGTGCACTTGATAGGAAAGCCAGGCATTCTGGCCTGAGTCCACATCCACGGCCACCACTTTGGTCACCAGGTAGCCAACGTCGGCTGAACGAGGCACCATTTCGGCCAGAAATGAACCGCCTGTCTGCACCGGGTACAGGACTTGAGGGGAGTTGTCGTTCTGGTCCTGGATCAGGATGTGAACGCTCACGTTGCTACTCAGGGGAGGGGAGCCTCCATCCTGAGCTCTGACAATAAATGTTAGCTCTTTGATTTGCTCATAGTCATATGAGCGAACTGCACTAATAACTCCACTTTCTGAATTTACAGACACGAATTCACTAATTGGACTTCCTCCTACTTCACTCTGCTCCAACATGTAGGATACACGAGCATTCTGGTTTTCATCTGGGTCTTTGGCAATCACTCTTAGAACAGAAACTCCTGGGGAGTTGTTTTCTGCAATGTTTGCACTATGAATGCCGACCGGAAACACAGGAGCGTTGTCATTGACGTCTGACACTTTCAAATTAAAAGTATTTTTGGTGGAGAGGGGAGGCGAGCCAGCATCTGACGCAACAATTGTGATGTTATATTCTGACACACTTTCACGATCCAAATCAGCATCAGTCATCAATGCAAAATAATTTCTCATATTGGATTTAATCCTAAATGGAACGCGGCCTTCTATTGCGCACCTCACGTGACCGTTTTCACCAGAATCACGGTCTTTTACATTAATGATACCAATTGTGGCACCGACAGGGGAATCCTCTGACACGGGACTGGTGAAAGACATTACATTAATGAGAGGGGCATTATCATTTAAATCCATTATTTCTATTTCGACTTTTGTAGACTCAGTAAGACCACCTTCATCATTAGCGTCAACCATGAATTCTAGTTTTTTGTCATTTTCGTAATCTATTTGATTTGCTACAAATATACATCCAGTCACCTCATCAATATAAAACAACTCCGTTATGTCGGCATTTGATTTTGAAAATGAGTATGTTACTTTTCCATTCGAACCGCTGTCTGCGTCAGTGGCATTTACAGTTAGAACGTGTGTGCCTTTTGGCGCATTTTCAAATACCTTCGCTTTATAATTAGTTTGATTGAATACGGGAGCGTTATCATTCACATCTACGATGGTAATTTCTATATTTACTGTACCTGATCTCTGGGGATTTCCACCATCCACAGCCACCAATTTCAAGGCGAGTCGCGGCTGTGCTTCTCTGTCTAAAGCTTTCTGAAGCACCATTTCTGCATGTTTTTTGCCCCCCGGACTAGCGTGTTGTTTTAAAACGAAATTATCACTCGGAGTTAAAATGTAATTTTGTACGTTATTTCCATCCACGTCAGCATCGTGAGCATTCTCTAAAACAAAACGGGAGCCAAGCGCTGCCAATTCACTTATTTCAAATCGCAAATGGTTATTTTTAAAGGTAGGAGCATTGTCATTTACGTCTAACACTTCGATGGTCACGGGATGCATTTCCATGGGGTTTTCCAATAAAATCTCAAAGGTGAAGCTACACGGAGTCTCTTCTCCACACAGCTGCTCTCGATCTATCCTCTCGTGGACAACCAGGAGCCCTTTGTCCGCCCTCAGCTCGGCGTACTGGACGTTCTCCCCGGTCACGATGCGGGCCCGCCCAGAACGGAGTCTTTTCAGATCCAAACCGAGATCTTGGGCCACATTTCCGATGAGCGAGCCTTTTTTCATCTCCTCAGGGATTGAGTAGCGGATTTGCCCTTGCGTTGCATTTAAAAACACACACCAAAAGACAAAGAGGCAGGCCACCCGTCTGCCAAAATATCTCCGTCGTATTCCATCTCTGAAATGATTGATTTCAAACTCCATGTCCAACAAAAGATGAAGAAAAAAAAAGAACAATTATCAATTCGAAAAAAAGAAACGAAAATAAGACGTTGCTTCGACTCAAACGTCCGCCGTTCACTCAGGATCTCATTTGTCAAATGGCTGGCTCTCACAGACTCGGGAGCTGCACCATCACGCAGTACAGACATATTCATTTCCCATGTAACAGCGCCACTTGGAGGTTGATATGTGAAATTAATGTAGTTTGACCCAAAGAATTTTTAAAAATCCTCTTTGTATGATCACAAGTAGAAAATCAGAAAAATCTTTTCTTAGTTTTGCAAAAATTCAATTTTGCAGTCATGAAGTAAATAAAATGGCATATCTGTGGCGATAGTCTCGACAGAAAATGGATGTACAGTTGCCAAAAAAGATGTGACTTCAGGCCAATAATTCCACAGCCTTTCGTGGCTTCAGCTTTATTTCAGCACCATGGATAGCGATATCATGGTTATTTTTTTCCAAACAAGAAATTCAAGATAACTGAAACCAGCAGTTGTTGTTTAGTCTTGGCCAGTATTAACTACACAGCAAAGTAAACAAAAGTACAAGATTAAATAATAAAACAAAAGTAGAATAAAAGGGCTTCCAAAACCAAGTTTGAACCGATGCTGCATGCTTTGTTCACATCCTCAAGATGCTGACAGAAAATATCAAATACTTTTTTTCATTTTTTATACTTTGTTTTTTACTTTTTTTTGCATCTCAGTAAAGAGTTGTTGCCAATGGTGAGTTGTTCAGACACATTCATAAGATATACTAATATACCAAATATACCACTGCTACGTATGCTTTTCAGATACGTAGAGCTATTTCTTTGCCAAACCCACTAATGTTAATCAAATCACCACCCTGCACGAGTGGCTCATTCCTATGAATGAATGGATGTCCAAAAAAGTTCTTCATTTTAAAAATGACAAAACAGAACTTCTCTTAATAGGCCTTTGAATCTGTGTCACTTCTACTACACAGTGTAGTGTGGTCCACTGCACCAGAACCTACAAAACCTACTCACTTGCTCGCTCGCAGATTTCTTTTAGGAAAAGCTGGCGCATGGTCGTTTGCACCTTGTATCTTGATTGTGATGGAAAATACCTCAAGTGGGTCTTCCAGGACAATTTCCATCGAAAAGCTACTTGAGAACACTTAAGTACTGTCTGTCTTCATCAATAATAAGCCAAGCTCGAGCGCAGAAACCAACATTTTCACATCTAAGTGTTTGCAACGTTCTCTACAAAGACCTCCTTCCTCGTTTTTTCTGGAACGTATTTGTCTGGTGACCGCAGCTATAATGCAGAAAAACAGAATGGAGATGCTCTAACCTCAGTAGAAACATTTAAGACACGTTTAAAGACACATTTCTATGACATGGCCTTTAACTAACTTGGAGTGGCCGATTCGGCCGGAGTTTGTTTGAGGTGGCACCCAAGCTGACAGCGGCTATCTGGATTCTTGTGGGCTAATTCAGGTTGGGGGAACTGCAGCTCAACCTCCACAGCCAGGATAGTAGAGGGCTCCTCCGGCAGCCCTTCGCTCTGACTTGGACATCCACTTTTGATTTTCATATTATGTATTATTTGTGCCCTCTCTGCATCCATTACAACCTGGTGATCCTGAAAGGGGGATCCTTCCATCTGTGGTCCCTTCTCAAGGTTTCTCATTTTCCCCGGGCAGGGGTTTTGAGTTTTTCCTTGCCCTTTTGGGAGCTTAAGATCAGGGGATGCTTTGAGAATAATTGTCAATTTTTGTCTATGTGAAGCCCTTTGAGACTGCTTGTGATTTAGGGCTATACAAATAAACTTGACTTGACTTGACTTGACTTGCACCTTCAATGTGTTCATTGTGACTTGGGAGAAATAATCACAAATACTGAAGTATAGGCAAAGTGTCTTATAACATTAAACTATGTTTGTTAAGCATTGTTCACACAAGCTCATGACAAATGCAGCAATATTCTAATGCTTCTTGCATTACTTGCCTTAAAGGGTCATGGACTGGTTGAGGTGCGTTCACAGCTGATACAACAGCACCACCAACAGAGATTAAGTAAAATAATACACCAATCAGTGCTCCAAAGTTGCAATAGAGTATACAAGTAAAATATTCATAATTTATTATTTATGTTTTATTTTTATCAATCAATATTATTATTAATATAATATTATATATTAATGTATATATTAATATCATTGTTTGTATTATAAATTAATAATAATAATAATAATAGTAATGAATAATAATAATAATAATAATAATAAGATAGATAGACAGACTGACATGTTGATACAGGACCTATATAGATGTGGTGCTGATCGGAGAGCAGTGACCTACATTCAGAGGAATTAACATTCAGCTGGAAATGAACAAGCAGCCATACACAGTGAAAGTCTGCTGACAATATTTTTGCAACACTGAGCCAGAAAAGGGAACCATGGCAGAGCCTCCCATTTCTGTGTGCGCTCCATTTCAGCATACTACTGCAGAGCACACCATTGTGCACATCATGATGGTGCATTATTAAAGCAGAGTCTGCACAGCAACAGCAGGCAGAGTTATTAATATTCATGTAGCTTACGCTGGGAACATATTTTCACCCAATAGGATGACTTTTTCTGCATACATTACATGACTTACAGTCAGTGTAATGCTTGTGATGGAAAAATTCTCCTCTGAATGTGATGACTGATAAACATGTTTGCTGGCACAGTGAGTTGTGTGAAAAAAAGGCTCAAGCAAAAAGATTGCACAGATGAAAGCGCATTCTGGGTCAACTGGTATTCTATTGATCGTGTCAGTTAATCAATTCTGTTGGTGAGGCTGACACTTGTGTGATATTTTAACAGGAGCAGAATGCATGTGAGTGCTGAAATAACTGAAAATGTGCTTACCTATGGGTCCACATTAGAAGGTTCATTGACGGGAGAGACCAAAAGAAAAGAGAGAACAAAGAAAAATGCGTTAGTATTAAGCCCAATGGCAATTTCTGCATCAAAAATAATGTCGTCATATGAAATGATGCAGACAGAAAAATCACAAACAGTGGAGGTGTGAACATTCTGTGATGACCTTAAATGTTAGATAAGGGGTAAGGATTAAGGTCTTAATATGAGTGTTTTTATGTTTACCAGACTATTTTCCTTTAACTTCACATGTTCAATAGGTATATATGGGCTGTAATGAGAGGAAGTAGAAACCCTTAACAATGCTTATATTGTACATCAGCAATCATCAACTGGAAACTGCAAAAACAGACTAAAAGCTAAATTTGCCTTCAGGTTGTAATGAAATGGAAACAAGATACAAACAATAAACATCAAATCATAATGTCATGCCATTTATTTATTTATTTATTTATTGACTTAGCATTTTTATTTGAGGATCTGGCCCTCAAGGTGACTGCCTGGTAAAATTCTGACCCTCTGACAAATATAAATATAGTTGGTGACCCCTGCTGTACATTGGCGTTCCCTTTGAAAATCCCTAATGCATTGGGAAAAAAAAAAAATGGGGTTGGTTTCCTTCACAAGTCACAAAAATGTCAACTAATCGCCTTGTGTTGATCTAAATGTGAAACTGAATTTTGGGCAAAACATTAAAAGTTCTCCCAACTTGTCATCAACCTACAATCCTCATATCAGTAATGCAGCATTTCATGAATATGAGCCAGATAATTCAGAAATTGGTGTTTTTCGTTTTTGCTTGTTTTTTGTTGTTGTCGTTTTTTCGCAATCTAACCATAGTTTAATTTGGAGCACATGTGCAAGCAACATGACTACACATGAGCACATTTCTCTCTGCTTCACTACCCTGGCCACACAGACTTTGATAACACACAGCATGAACAAACAACACAACACAACATGAATGTGCCATATTACACTTGAAGCACTGATATGATAGTGAGTGTTAACTTTAATCCTCAACCTTTAACCAATGTTAATACGACATTCTAATAATTTTTGGCTGCATGTGTGTAAGTTGTGTCTTACCTTGTTGAAAAGAGTCACAGACATATATTTTTTTTAGAAAATCACATTTTATTTAAATATTTATTCAGCTGTTAAATCATTCTATTACGATATAATAATAAATACATAACACAACAAATACTGATGTAATTTGATGCATTATTATGGGTCAAGATTTAAAAGGTAACAGCTCTGACCTGTGTGCACAAGACAAGGCTGAGGCGAAAAGACTGAGACATGCTAAAAACTGATCATTACAAAATGAGAAGGGGGAAAAAAGATATTTTGTATTTGTAAAGGACAAAAAAGGAGAGTTGGAGTCTGGTGAACTTGAAATCACAAGCTGTATCAAGCTGGTAGAGGAATCTTTTACAGGTCTGACAGTCCACTCACAATGGTTTTTATTGAAGAAAATGAGCTAAAAATAGAAACAGTTGTTGAGAAAATATTGCAGCAGAGACCTCATCTTACTGCCATAAAAGATCAATAAAACCTGACTAACATTACAAGAAAAAAAGTAATCAGGAGCACGGTACTTAATTAACAAACACAACACAAAGCAATTATAAGTTATAATTTGAGACTATTTTAGTTGATTGTTTCATATACTTATTTTCAAGATGAATAAATCCATGCATTAATACAGAACATAATGCCACGTATTAAAAATATTTAAAATATTTAATGATGCCATGTCATATCTTAACAGTTTGAGATCACAATTTGCATACACAGGCCGCACTTCCAGAATTATTGAATTTACAATACTTTTGTTATGGCTGGACTTTGTAAAGATGTTGAATTGTACTGCATCAAGATGTCATGCATAGTTTAGGATCATAGAATACTGTATTTATATAAGTCATATTACAAATGTCTAACACCAAACGGTGTGCAGCCTCAATTAAATAGCTGGTGAGTGCCTTTTTTTTTCATTTTGTTCACAAAACAGAGGCAATACAAAATGTCTACAAACCCCTCTATAAACCCAGATTTTAGATGAATCATTTCAAAACCTTATCCACCATAAATGTGATCTGTACAATGCAATTGGACAACAAATGTGAGGGGAAGTAAATATAAATTCTGATAATATGGTTGCACAAGTGTGCACAATTCAAAATCCCTCGGATTAACTACAAATAAAGTTCAGATGTTCAAGTACGCTTTTCCAGACATCTTTCTTTCTAGCAGAAGCCTTAAGTTTTTCTGTAAAGAAAACTACTAATTCCCTCAACGCTGAAAATTGGCAAAAACAACTTTTGAACTGATTATCTTGGTCTTATTTTTGATCACAGAAAACCTGTCATTTCAGCACGGGTATTTAGACCTTTTTACAACTACTGCACGTGCAATAATTCCGGTCAGTTTTCAAGTGATCACATAACAAGGATGTGAGGGACCGGCCCTCACCTTTAGAGTAGATCTGTCGGCACTCGTGCGCCTAAGTGTGTTCTTTTGATAAGCCGCGCTCCTTTTCTTTAGCGTGTCAGTATCCGTGTTTGAACCAAAGCGAAAGTCGCCTCTCCATGAGCCGGTGGTCAGAAACGGATCAAAGCGATCGTCTTTCAGCAATGTCCCACAGCGACTAAAATCTGTAAAACTAGGTGGATAGTACGTGGTGGGGAAAACAGGGAGGCTGGCACTAGTCGAACGGTACACGTAGCTACGGCGACAAAGCTTGTAATAAAACACTCCGATGATTAAAAGGATTAAGAGAAAAGAAACGGTGAAGAGGGCAATTATCAAATAAAGCCTCAAGCTATCACTGCCCTGAGATTCATCAGCCAGCTCAAAGAGTTCATGTAGAACTGGCAACCCCTCGCCAATGGCGATGCTAACGGTGGCCGTGGCAGAAAGAGATACCGGCCCATTATCCGTTACCACAATAACGACTGTTTGTTTCGGTTCATCAAGCTCCATAAAGGCTCGCGTGGTTCTAATTTCGCCTGTGTGTAAACCCACCATAAACAAATTTGGCTGCGTTTCTTTGATTATTCTGTAAGATAACCACGCGTTGTGGCCCGAGTCAGCGTCTACGGCCACCACCTTGGTCACTAAATAACCTCTTGGCGCTTCAAGGGGAACTACATCCTCAGCAATGAAGGCTTGTACAGGATATAGGACAACTGGCATGTTGTCATTTTGGTCTTTGATAAAAACATTGACAGTGCAGGTGGTGGTGAGTTGGGGGTCACCTCCGTCTCGGGCCTCCACCTTGATTTGGAAATAAACTGACTGCTCGTAATCGAAGAGCCGCAATGTGAAAAGCTCGCCCGTTTCCATGTTAATGGTAAGGAAGGAGGAAACTTCCAAATTTGTCTCTTTTGATATTTGGTAATTTAATTTAGCATTGGACGGATCGTCCATGTCCTGGGCCGTTACTCTCATAACAAACGTGCCAACAGGTTGGTTTTCCAAGATGTTGGCAGTGTACTCGCGTTGTGTAAAAATTGGAGGATTGTCATTTACATCGGTAAGCACGATTGCTAAAACTTTTTTGCTCTCCAGTGAAGGAGAGCCTGAGTCAGTGGCAGTTATGGTAATGTTATACTCCGATTGAACCTCTCTGTCTAGTTTCCCAGCTGTCACTAACATATAATAGTTTTTCACCTCCGATACAATTTGAAATGGGACATTGTCAGGAATCGAACATGTGACGTGTCCGCTATTTCCCGTGTCCATGTCATAAATATTGATGAGGGCCACCATCGTTCCAGGTTTGGAATCTTCCAGTATGTTAGCCGACGCCGACTTGATTTCAATCACAGGTTTGTTGTCATTGACATCGATGACATCGATGATGAGTTTGCAGTGGGAGGCCTGGCCGCCTCCGTCTTTAGCTTGCACGTCCAACTCGTGAGAACTCGCCTCCTCGTAGTCAATGACACCTGCCACTCGAACTTCACCACTCCGTGGGTCAATGTCAACAACTCCTCTGGTCTTGTCCGTCAGGTGACTGAAAGAGTATGTTATCTCTCCGTAGAGGCTGTCATCCA
Source organism: Syngnathus acus (assembly GCF_901709675.1). NCBI lineage: Eukaryota > Metazoa > Chordata > Actinopteri > Syngnathiformes > Syngnathidae > Syngnathus > Syngnathus acus. Next base: position 16,525,468 of record NC_051095.1, on the reverse strand, counting down.
AGTCTGTGGCATTCAGTTGTGCTATTAAAGTCCCTGTGACAGAGTTCTCCGGTACAGATGCTCTGTAAAGGCGCTGGCTGAACACTGGGACATTATCATTGGAGTCCAAAACACGGATACGGATAGAAGCGGTCCCAGTTCTGGCTGGACTTCCCCTGTCGATGCCATTGATTTTCAGCACATGCTCAGCTTGTGTTTCTCGGTCTAACGCCTTTTTCAGAACAAGCTCTGGATATGAGTTGCCATTTATTTGGGGACTCATTTCCAGGCCAAAATGATCGTTGGGACTCAGTTTGTATTCACTGACGGAGTTTGTGCCCAGATCAGGGTCATGCGCACTCTCCAGGGGAAAACGTCTCCCAAGAACGGTGGACTCCACCAAATCAAGGTTGATCTCCTCTGCAGCAAACACTGGAGTATTGTCGTTTATGTCCGCAATGTCTAAAAGTAGGCTGAATGCCTGAAGAGGATCCTCAAGTAAAAGCTGATGTTGGATGGTGCACACGCTGCCTTGCGCACAGAGCTCCTCTCGGTCAATCCGTTGACTGATCAAAAGATTGCCTGATGACAGGTCCAGTTCACACAGCTGACTGGTTCCGTCTGCAACAACACGGGCACGGCGAGCATTGAGCTCCCTCGCTTCCACACCGAGATCTCGCGCAACGTTCCCAATCACAGAACCCGGCTGCATCTCCTCTGGAAGGACATAACGCACCTCGCCAGATGACACAGAAAAAATCAAACAAAAAAAGAATAATTCCCTCCAGTGTTCAAAGTTGATTCTCCGGTCCATTTTTAGAGATTCTCTCCGATGCTCATAAGCCGTCGAAAACAGAGCTAAATCCTAAACACGCTCCTGAAAATGTCGAACTGAAAATTGTGCTGCAATCCGACGCTTCCCTGCGTCTCTAGCCGAGTTACTCATGCTCTATTAGGGAAGCTGTCAGCTTGGATTCTCTCTTTCCATTTCATCTCTCTCTCTCTCTCTGCTGCTTTCTCTCTCTCCCTCTCCAAACACCCACTCATGTATTTTTTTTCTCTGCCTCTATCACACACAAGTGCACACGCGCGCACACGAGCACACTCATGCACGCGCGCACACGAGCACACTCATGCACACACGCACACAAACACACTTTTCCTCTGCCTCCATCACACAAACATGCACATAGAGACACATACACGCATGTTCTTGCTCTCACCCAATGCTCCAGTTTCACTGACACAGTTACAGCAGAACACGCCATAGATGACTCAAATATTCAAAGAGCGTCGCCACGAGGTCGAGTGGGACAATTACAAGAGAAATGCAGAATGCTTGCACCACAGAGATGACTTCCTGGTCAACAAGCCCTCAGCTGCAAATTTATTGCAAAGCTATTTAGTAGGTGATATGGATCTTCTACAGCCAATAAAATACTGTAAACAATGCAGAAGGAGGTCACGGATTGAATGTATTAAATCAAACAAGAAAGAAATATATGAATGAGATGATTAAATGTTTTATTTCTAAATCTATCATCACAGTCAAAAATTAGCTATAGAGCTCTTGGATAAGTGAATGAGTCCATCCGCCATCCATTCATCAATAGTTGATCTTGCAACACAACTAGTATTTCATGACCTTGTATTTGAAACACTACATTCAATGCAATATCAAATATAATATATAAACATCTATTATATTATTTTTAAAGGTATTAGCTGTCCCATCTTAATGTGTACACAGTGGATAAAAAAAGTCTACACACCCCTATTCAAATACCAGGTTTATTGTGTATGTGTGTATGTGTGTATGTGTGCGCGTGTGCGCGTGTGCGCGTGTGCGCTTGTGCGCGTGTGCGCGTGTGCGTGTGTGCGTGTGTGCGCACGATGATGATGATGATGATAGAACCTATGTTCAAAAGAATCTTGAGTTAATTTCTCATTTGAATTCACTCTCTACTCCTTTCCTAGAAATGCCAGAAATGTAAATCGGACTTGGATTGATGGAGGGATAAAAATGGGAAAATATTATTCATAAATCATTATTTGTACCTCGGGTGATCCTTGAACATCTCCAAACATCTCATCAAAGTCACTTGGACTTTTCTTCAGAGTCTGGTCAGCAGGTAGCGTGTTGTCATTGTAAGAGGACACAAACTTAAAGTCACTGGTTCTGGAGCCTGTCGTCAAGTAGGCGTCATAGTTGTAGGTGCTGCGTAAAGTTCCCGTACCGTCCACATCTGCGTAATTAGGAGGCAGATATGCGCTGGGGATGGCAACTGCTCCATCAAACAACAGTCTGGGCTTTCTCCTGCGACAAAACCTCACAGCAAGGACCACCATGATGAAGGTCAGGAAGAAGGTGGACACGGACACCAGCGCGATGATCAGATATGAGGTAAGCTTGGAGTTCTTCTCGTCGTAAGAAATGTCCTTCAGCTCCGGTACCTCTGCCAAGTTGTCCGAAATAAGCAAATACATGGAGCAGGTGGCCGAGAGAGGGGGCTGTCCGTTATCTTTGACGGCCACAATCAGGTTCTGCTTCATGCTGTCAGACTCTGAAATGTCCCGCTGGGTCCTGATCTCGCCGCTATGGAGACCAATGGTGAAAAGTCCCGCATCTGTGGACTTGAGGATGTGATAGGACAGCCAGGCGTTCTGGCCCGAGTCGGCGTCCACCGCGATCACTTTGGACACCACAGAGCCTCCGTGTGCAGCTTTGGGGACCAGCTCGGTCATGAAGGAGTTGCCCTCTGGGGCGGGGTACAGGATCTGAGGAGAGTTGTCGTTCACGTCCCAAATGAACACGCTGACGCTCACGTTGCTGCTCAATGGAGGAGAACCGTTGTCTCTGGCCATGACGTTGACTTGGAAACTCCTCAGGTGTTCGTAATCAAAGGACCTGACGGCGTGGATCGCCCCCGTGTCTCCATTGACAGACACGTAGGAGGACACCGGGGTGCCGTTCACCTCGGCAGGTAAGAGAGAATAAATGACGGTGCCGTTCTGTCTCCAGTCAGGGTCTTGAGCACTGACAGAGCATAAAGTGGAGCCAGCTTTGTTATTTTCACTGACGTATGCGCTGTAGGACTGTTCCCCAAACACGGGCGGGTTGTCATTGATGTCTCCCAGAGACAAGTGGACGCTTTTCGAGGAGGACAGAGGAGGGGAGCCCTCATCAGTGGCGCTGATTGTAATGTTGTAGTCTGACACGAGTTCACGGTCCAGAAGTCCAGTTGTCACCAGAGAATAATAGTTTTTGATAGACGGAACTAACTTGAAGGGGACGTTTTGTTGAATGGAACAGCGCACCTGCCCATTCTTTTCAGAGTCTCTGTCCTGCACATTAATGATGCCCACCTCTGTGCCAGGTGACACGTTCTCTGCCACTGAATTAGACAGTGACTTCAAATTGATCTCAGGGGCATTGTCATTCACATCAGTGATAGAAATGACCACGTTTGCATAAGAAGACAGCCCAAGCCCATCTTTGGCTTTCACACGCAATTCATATGATGTGCTTGTTTCATAGTCAACAGTGCCAGTTACAGCTATTGCACCGATTTTACGATCAATGCTGAATAACTTCTTTACATCTTCTGTAACATGTCCAAAATCATAACTCACATTCCCATTCACCCCTTCATCTGCATCTGTTGCACTAACATTAATCACGATTGTACCCGGGGCAGAATTTTCAGGGAGACTAGCTTTATAAACAGCCTGGCTGAACACCGGGGCGTTATCATTAGCATCCAGCACAGTGACGTGTACGGCTACTGTGCCTGATCTCCGAGGAGAGCCGCCATCTAAAGCAGTGAGAAGCAAATTCATCTCACTTTGCTGTTCACGGTCAAGTTCTTTATCAAGCACAAGCTCTATTGTGTTACCACTGACAGACAAAATAAAATTATCATTTTTCTTTAGGATGTACTGCTGCACTGAATTTTGTCCTATGTCCGCATCGTGCGCTTCCTCTATCACAAAACGAGCTCCTTTAACGGCTGACTCCCGTATCTCCAACTCTATTGAGTCATCATTAAACAACGGTGCGTTATCATTTATATCTTGAACATGCAAATTAATTCGATGGAGCTCCAGTGGATTCTCCAGGACAATTTCCTGTTTGAGGACGCATGAAGCCTTATTGCCACAAAGCCCCTCTCTGTCAATCCTGTCAGCCACAATCAGCTCTCCGTTTTGCGCGTTTAAATCACAATAAAGCTTCCTGCCCCTGTCGGCGTCGATGCGCGCTTTTCTGCTGGACAGCGCGCTCGCCTCCAATCCGAGATCCTTGGCTATATTCCCAATCACCGATCCTCGTTTCATCTCCTCGGGAAAAGAAAAGCTCACGTCTCCGAGTGCGGAATGCAGCAAAAGAAAAAGGAAATAAAACGTGCGCGATGGCAACATTTTAGAATCCATCATGGAAGCCTCCCGAACGGAATGGAGAACAATGTGGTCTACAAAATCACCCACACGCATGCACAATGTCAGTCCACTGCAAATGAAAAAGGGCGTTCAACAATTTAAAGGCTGGTCTATTGCGCCACCGTGAGTAGAAGTTAATGTAAACACAGACAATGTATTTTTTACTATAAAACTGGTAATTATACCATGTGTGTGTGTTAAATATTACAGCTAAAGACGCTAACTGGTAGTAGTCACTAAGCATAAACAAATAAATAAATAAATAAATAAATACATAAATAAATAAATAAATAAATAAATAAATAAATAAATAAATAAATAAATAAATTAATAAATAAATAAAGTCCCTTAACTATAAATGTACTTTATGGATCTCTTAAAAGAGTGAGGGCTGCACTTACTCTTACTCTATAGGATATTTTTACTTGTATTACTATTATTATTAGTATTGTAATGGGGTTTCACACTTATTCATAACTCAGAAAAGGTATCTGGAAATATGATTCACATTTATCAAGCCTTAAATTGTTCAAATACTGGTTTGCTATTTTTATCTGATGACAAGATGTTAATGCAACCACTAGGAAACCACAAATCATTGGATTATTTTTTTCAACTGAGATCAGCCACACAACAAGAGCCAATACGATGAACAGATCTATTAAATTACTGTTGGCTATAGATGCAGTAGGTGTAGTATTTTCAAGGCAGATAGTCAAATCCATCATTTTACCAGACTACATCACAAGATTTACAAAGTCATCACTAACAAACAAAGGAACTGCCGGGGATTTGGGACCCTGTCAGACAAAAACCCTTTGGGGCCTGTCACTTCAATGCCACAAATTGAAAATATCATTTATAGGCCCCCTGTCAGCAATGGACTTCATCACAGTTTTCCACTTTATGGCACCCCAGATTCAAAACAAACAAAATCATACACTGCTTTTATCTTTCAACGATGACTGTATGATATACAGTACTGACCAATACAAACTGAGCAAACCGTTGCATAAAACAAGATAATTCTCTGATGTTGAACAGATGCTAAACAACGTGATCATGTTTTTTTTTTCCAATGTGTGTTTTAAGTATCACTCCTAAGACCAGATGGTAACCCCTGGAAGTGTCATAGCTCTGAAAGAACTTGTGAGAAATGTAACGAAACCAGAAGAAAATAAAAATATAAAGACCTTAGTAGATCTTTACTTTGAGCTGCAGCTGACTGCTTCTGAAATATTCAACACGAATACAAGCTCCAACTTTGCGTTGTCCACAAAACAAACACAGTAACATCCCATGTCCATTCTTGACAAAGAAAATAAAAGCAAACATACAGCATGTAAATGTCATATCAGCTACAAAAGACCAATTGATTAAGTCACTATGATGTCTTGTAGGAATAATATTTCAATTCATGAGAGGCTGGGTAAAAAAATATTAAAAATGAATAAAGTGGATATATGATTGTAACAAACATTATGTGCCGCTACATGTGTTGATAATGATTGGAAATAGAATGTTCTCCAAATTTGTCTCAAACTTTGTCTCAAAAGAATGAAAAGAAAATAGCAGATTACTGTTGTTCAAAATCTATCTACATTTTTTATTAATGCCAGGTTTTCTAACTTGGCTTAAAAAGGTCCAAACAATCATGAAAATGCATAGCCTGCAGATGAAAAAAATAAACTGAAAATGAATGCTGTGATAATGTGATGCTGTCAATAATATTGTGATGAAACGTTGACTATTAGTGGGGAACAAATGTTATTAATCTTATGAGCTCAACAATAACAAGTAAAGCCATGAAGCGAACATGTGAATGCCAACAAGGATGGTGGCAAGGGACAACAGTAAAATAAATGGGAAGAAATATGGATGACTGAGTAGTCACCAATCATGTGAACAGTGTGGGTTTCACCCAACCAAGTTGGGATAAACGCCAAGAAACAGAGTGGCAGAAGCGTGAATGAAGTAAATTTGACAACGTAAAAATGGGACTGTTGCTCATACCTCAGGAGAACCTTCAACATCTCCAAACATCTCATCAAAGTCAGAGGGACTTTTCTTCAGAGTCTGGTCAGCCGGCAGCGTGTTGTCATTGTAAGAAGACACAAACTTAAAGTCACTCGTTCTCGAGCCTGTGGTCAAGTAGGCGTCATAGTTGTAGGTGCTGCGTAAAGTTCCCGTGCCGTCCACATCTGCGTAATTAGGAGGCAGATACGCGCTGGGAATGGCAACTGCTCCATCAAACAACAGTCTGGGCTTTCTCCTGCGACAAAACCTCACAGCCAGGACCACCATGATGAATGTCAGGAAGAAGGTGGACACGGACACCAGCGCGATGATCAGATAAGAGGTCAGTTTGGAGTTCTTCTCGTCGTAGGATATGTCCTTCAGCTCCGGCACCTCGGCCAAGTTATCCGAAATAAGCAAATACATGGAGCAGGTGGCAGAGAGAGGGGGCTGTCCGTTATCTCTGACGGCCACAATCAGGTTCTGCTTCATGCTGTCAGACTCTGAAATGTCCCGCTGGGTCCTGATCTCGCCGCTATGGAGCCCAATGGTGAAAAGTCCCGCATCTGTGGACTTGAGGATGTGATAGGACAGCCAGGCGTTCTGGCCCGAGTCGGCATCCACTGCGATCACTTTGGACACTACAGAGCCTCCGTGCGCAGCTTTGGGGACCAGCTCGGTCATGAAGGAGTTGGCCTCCGGGGCGGGGTACAGGATCTGAGGAGAGTTGTCATTCATGTCCCAGATAAACACGCTGACGCTCACGTTGCTGCTCAGTGGAGGAGAGCCGTTATCCCTGGCCATCACGAGGACTTGGAAACTCCTCAGGTGTTCGTAATCAAAGGACCTGACGGCGTGGATCGCCCCCGTGTCTCCATTGACAGACACATAGGAGGACACCGAGGCGCCGTTCACCTCAGCAGGTAAGAGAGAATAAATGACGGTGCCATTCTGTCTCCAGTCAGGGTCTTGAGCACTGACAGAGCATAAAGTGGAACCAGCTTTGTTATTTTCACTCACATATGCGCTGTAGGACTGTTCCTCAAACACGGGCGGGTTGTCGTTGATGTCTCCCACAGATAAGTGGACCCTTTTTGAGGAGGACAGAGGAGGAGAGCCCTCGTCAGTGGCGCTGATTGTAATGTTGTAGTCTGACATTAGTTCACGGTCCAGAAGTCCAGTGGTGACCAGAGAATAATAGTTTTTGATTGAAGGAACTAACTTGAAGGGGACGTTTTGTTGAATGGAACAGCGCACCTGTCCATTTTTGTCAGAGTCTCTGTCCTGCACATTAATGATGCCCACCTCAGTGCCAGGTGACACATTCTCCGATACCGGATTAGATAGTGACTTTAAATTGATCACAGGGGCATTGTCATTCAGATCAGTGATGGAAATGACCACTTTTGCATAAGAAGACAGCCCAAGCCCATCTTTGGCTTTCACGCGTAATTCATATGATGTGCTTGATTCATAGTCAACAGTGCCAGTTACAGTTATTGCACCGATTTTACGATCAATGCTGAATAACTTCTTTACATGATCTGTAACATGTCCAAAATCATAACTCACATTCCCATTCACCCCTTCATCTGCATCAGTTGCACTAACATTAATTACGATTGTACCCGGGGCAGAATTTTCAGGCAGACTGGCTTTATAAACAGCCTGGCTGAACACCGGGGCGTTATCATTAGCATCCAGCACAGTGACGTGTACAGCTACTGTGCCTGATCTCTGAGGAGAGCCGCCATCTAAAGCAATGAGAAGCAAATTCATCTCACTTTCCTTTTCACGGTCAAGTTCTTTGTCAAGTACGAGCTCTATTGTGTTACCACTGACAGACAAAACAAAATTATCATTTTTCTTTAGGATGTATTGTTGCACTGAATTTTGTCTTATGTCCGCATCGTGCGCTTCCTCTATCACAAAACGAGCTCCTTTAACGGCTGACTCCCGTATCTCCAACTCTATTGAGTCATCATTAAACAAGGGCGCGTTATCATTAATATCTTGAATGAGCATATTAATTCGATGGAGCTCCAGGGGATTCTCCAGGACAACCTCATATTTTAGGACACATGAAGCCTTGTCGTCACAAAGCTCCTCTCTGTCAATCCTGTCGGCCACAATCAGGTCTCCGTTTTGCGCGTTTAGATCACAATAAAGCTTTCCGCTCCTGTCTGCCTCGAAGCGCGCTTTTCTGCTGGACAGCGCGCCCGCCTCCAATCCGAGATCCTTGGCTAAATTCCCAATCACCGATCCTCGTTTCATCTCCTCGGGAAAAGAAAAGCTCACGTCTCCGAGTGCGGAATGCAGCAAAAGAAAAAGGAAATAAAACGTGCGCGATGGCAACATTTTAGAATCCATCATGGAAGCCTCCCGAACGGAATGGAGAACAATGTGGTCTACAAAATCAGCAACCTGCAAGCAGAACGTCAGTCCACCGCAAATGAAAAAGGGCGTTCAAAATTTAAAGGCTGGTCTCTTGCGCCACCGTGAGTCCAGTTTGTTGACAAGAAAGCCTACTTGAATTTTATATTTCTTCAAACAAACCTTCGTTGTACCCAATATGTTATCAAATTATGTTTTAAAGAGTAGTATAATATATTTTATCTATTTAATAGCATTTGTTTTTACAACAGACATTATAGACTTTTATGTGGATGGATTAATTTCTGTAACACTAAATGAAGAAATGTTTACTTGTCATTTCTGAGTGGCATATATAATGAAGGTTTTTATAATTAATAATGTCTTATTGGGATCTTATACTGAATAATAATAATAATAATAATAATGACTTGTTTTGTTTTAGAAACCCACACACAGCATATAACAACATGCACTGGACTAATGTGTTAAGGGATATTAGCAATGCAACAGCAGCTAATTTTTAGTCATCTTCAAGAAAATGTTCTAAAATACTTTAAGTAAAATAAATTTCAAGGTGCTCAGACAAGGATTTACATGAGAACTGTTGTATAATTAACTCCACACAACTGTGAATTGATTCTCAAGAAGCGTGTAAAAAGCAGAATAAAACCGCATTTACTTGGAACTTGTTCATTTTTTTTTACATCAACACTTCATAAATAAGACAGTATAAAATGACTAACATGGATCAAAACTCCCTTGATATCTATACACGCAATTTCTATGTGGAAACGTCATTGCGAGGATCAGACTGCAACACCTACAGCTGTTAGAGCACACGCAAATATTTTTTTCAGGTGAGGTAATGAGACTACAGCACAACGGCTAATGCAGAATGTCAGTGTCTGTGCCCTTTTTCCCCACAAGATTCGAATGTTCATTATTGAAAGGCATGTACAGATCTCCACAGGGCTTCAAAGCATTCACTCACCACTTGTTTGTTCAGGTAAGGTCAGGAGCCAGGTTATATGGATGGTGGATAGCTTCATGATTTGATAATATATAAAGTATCCGGATCTTTCAAGCTTCAAGTAACACAGAATGTCAAATAATACTTTGAAAACCTTGGCTCATTGTCAAAACACACCTGACTTAAGCCAGCCATCTTGGTTTTAACCCGTCCCCCTGCATGGAGTTGACAACTCTAAATGCAATAGCCATACCTGGCCAGTGGGAGGCATTTTAAACAAACAAAAATCCCGACTGTGTTCAAGACTTCAATCACAGACCTGAGCTACAATAAGATACAACTTCTGTTATTGCTATTTTAAAAAAATCAAGAACTTTTTCTCTCCATAGACAATAATGTAAGTAAGGGCTGCCCAGGTGTGGTCCTTGGGAGCTCCTATCCAGCCTATTTTAGATGCATCTCCACTGCAACAAACCTGATACAAGACATTAGGATCATTATCAGGGTTCCCCAAAGCTTGCTGATGAGCTGATCATTTGAGTCATGTGTGTAGGAGTAGGGACACATCTAAAACAGGATGGATAGGGGCTCTTGAGGAGCAGACTTGGGCACCCCTGATATAGGTGATTCATACAAAATCACACAACTTCTTTCAGAGATAATGATGCAACATTCAGCTCTACCTTATATCGGACCCCAACAACAAACCATGCAAAAAACACTTACAAACAGACAAACAACCATTTACACTCACAATCACACTTGCACAATTTGGAGTGATAAATCGGCCTGCGATGCATGTATTTGGAATGCAAGAGATAACCAGAGCACCCGGAGGAAACTCACACAGGCACGAGGAGAACATGCCAACTTCACGCAGACTGGTGCAAGCAGGAATCGAACTGTGTACCTATGAACTGTGAGGCCAACATGCTAACCAGTGCTCCACCGTGTCACCCTATAAAGTTACCAAAGAACAACATGTAACTGAACACCTACTAATATGAGCCAAAGTTATGAGGAATATTAAATTAATGCGAGAATAAATAAATAACAGACACAAATAAAAGAAGTAAACTTAATATATTCAACATGTTTATCACTACACATACCTTTTAAAGTGCTACTGTTCAGCTGCTGTAAAACGAACCCAGAACTCTTTAAGGTCACTTTATTGAGAAGTGATTACTGCAAACCACTATTCAAAATAAATACTTTTAATCAATGTCAAACTAACCAAGTTGAAATGGCAGCAAAATTGAGAAAAACTTTGTTTCGTGATAACAAAAGAAACCATAAAATACTAATAGTAGTATGTTTGTGAAGAAACATGAGGCGATAAACAAATATGTACTGGCCTTTCCATTTGTAAAATAAATCATCCATGTGTGCAATCAAATTTTACGAGATGATCAGTATCAATAAGTGGAGCCATGAAACAATCCAGAAGGAATTGAAGGTCCCAAGAAAGGGGGAAACAGTAAAAGAAGTTGGAGGGTTTCTGTATAATTGCATAACTACCCAACCGCAAGTCTGTGGCCTGCCTTTAACCAGCAATTAGCTAAGATACCCTCCAGGTTACAAGTGACCTTGAACAACATACATATTGTAAAAAAATAACGATGGTTACACCCAGTTATTCCGAACGCTGAAGCAAATACTGCATGAACAGCATGTCTTGGGGAAAAGAGTAAAACAAAAAAAAAACAAATAGCATTGATGCCTACCTCTGGGGAGTTTTGTGCCTCTTCAAATATCTCGTCAACAAAGTCACTTGGACTTTTCTTCAGAGTCTGGTCAGCAGGCAGCGTGTTGTCATTGTAAGAGGACAAAAACTTAAAGTCACTGGTTCTAGAGCCTGTTGTCAAGTAGGCGTCATAGTTGTAGGTGCTGCGTAAAGTTCCCGTGCCGTCCACATCTGCGTAATTAGGAGGCAGATACGCACTGGGGATGGCAACTGCTCCATCAAACAACAGTCTGGGCTTTCTCCTGCGACAAAACCTCACAGCCAGGACCACCATGATGAAGGTCAGGAAGAAGGTGGACACGGACACCAGTGCGATGATCAGATAAGAGGTCAGTTTGGAGTTCTTCTCTTCGTAAGAAATGTCCTTCAGCTCCGGCACCTCTGCCAAGTTGTCCGAAATAAGTAAATACATGGAGCAGGTGGCCGAGAGAGGGGGCTGTCCGTTATCTTTGACGGCCACAATCAGGTTCTGCTTCATGCTGTCAGACTCTGAAATGTCCCGCTGGGTCCTGATCTCGCCGCTGTGGAGACCAATGATGAAAAGTCCGGCATCTGTGGACTTGAGGATGTGATAGGACAGCCAGGCGTTCTGGCCCGAGTCGGCGTCCACCGCGATCACTTTGGACACCACAGAGCCTCCATGGGCAGCTTTGGGGACCAGCTCGGTCATGAAGGAGTTGCCCTCCGGCGCGGGGTACAGGATCTGAGGAGAGTTGTCATTGACATCCCCGATGAACACGCTAACGCTCACGTTGCTGCTCAGCGGAGGAGAGCCGTTATCCCTGGCCATCACGAGGAATAGAAAACTCCTCAGGTGTTCGTAATCGAAGGACCTGACGCCGTGGATCGCCCCCGTGTCTCCGTTGACAGACACGTAGGAGGACACCGGGGCGCCGTTCACCTCAGCCGGTAAGAGAGAATAAATGACGGTGCCGTTCTGTCTCCAGTCGGGGTCTCGAGCACTGACAGAGCATAAAGTGGAGCCAGCTTTGTTATTTTCACTCACATATGCACTGTAGGACTGTTCCTCAAACACGGGCGGGTTGTCGTTGATGTCTCCCACAGACAAGTGGACGCTTTTTGAGGAGGACAGAGGAAGTGAGCCCTCGTCAGTGGCGCTGATTGTGATGTTGTAATCAGACACAAGTTCACGGTCGAGTGGCCCAGTCGTCACCAGAGAATAATAGTTTTTGATAGAAGGAACTAACTTGAAGGGGACGTTTTGTTGAATGGAACAGCGCACCTGCCCATTCTTTTCAGAGTCTCTGTCCTGCACATTAATGATGCCCACCTCTGTGCCAGGTGACACGTTCTCTGATATTGGATTAGACAGTGATTCTAGATGTATTATTGGAGCATTATCATTAATATCAGTGATAGAAATGATAACCTTGGCATATGTTGACAGTCCCAGTCCATCTTTTGCCTTCACACGTATTTCATATAATGTGCTAGATTCAAAGTCAACAGTACCAATTACAGCTATTGTTCCCTCTTTACGATCCATACTAAATATTTTCTTCACATCTTCTGTAACATGTCCAAAATCAAAACTCACATTCCCATTCACCCCTTCATCTGCATCAGTAGCACTGACAATAATCACGGTTGTACCTGGGGCAGAATTTTCAGGCAGACTGGCTTTATAAACAGCCTGGCTAAACACTGGGGCGTTATCATTAGCATCCAGCACAGTGACACGTATGGCTACTGTGCCTGATCTTTGAGGAGAGCCGCCATCTAAAGCAGTGAGAAGCAAATTCATCTCACTTTGCTTTTCTCGATCAAGTTCTTTGTCAAGTACGAGCTCTATTGTGTTACCACTGACAGACAAAACAAAATTATCATTTTTCTTTAGGATGTATTGTTGGACTGAATTTTGTCCTATGTCCGCATCGTGCGCTTCTTCAATCACAAAACGAGCTCCCCTGTCAGCTGACTCCCGAATCTCCAACTCAATTAAGTCATCATTAAACAAGGGCGCGTTATCATTAATATCTTGAATGAGCAGATTAATTCGATGAAGTTCCAGTGGATTCTGCAGTACAACCTGATGTTTCAGGACGCAGGAAGGTTTGTCACCACAAAGCCCCTCTCTGTCAATCCTGTCGGTCACAATCAGCTCGCTATTTCTCGCGTTCAGATCACAGTAAGGTTTCCCACTCCCGTCCGCGTCAATGCGCGCTTTTCTGCTGGGCAGCGCACTCGCCTCCAATCCAAGATCCTTGGCTAAATTCCCAATAATTGATCCTCGTTTCATCTCCTCTGGAAAGGAAAAACTCACGTCTCCGTGTGATGAATAAAACAAAAGGAGGAGGAAATAAAATGTGCGCCCCTGTAACGCGGTGCACCTTGAAGCCATCATTGAAGATATCCGTTAAAAGGGACGTGGACATGCAGTTGATACAACAAACTATTCAGAAATGTATTTCTACGCGTAACAGCAACGACAATTTGATGTTATCCTCCCTGCAGCCAAAATGTTTGTGCGGCCAAAACGCCCTTCGACAAAAGAGAGAATGACGGGTCATTTCAAGACTGGTCTATACCGCCACCTTGAGTCGATTTGCTCCGTTACAAACAGAACATTATTATTATTATTATTATTGATCATAATAATAACATTACAACCAAATTCACATTTCCAGTGTTCGTACCACGGAATTGCAACAATGCTGAGTTGAATTTAAAACAGACAAACTTTTTTTTTCACAAATAGGAAATACCTTATTTATAAAGATTAAGAAAACGTACAACCAGCAGCTTTCAGTCTGTAAATACATCCAATCTTTTGTTTTGCCATCAAAACACCAAAGAAAATAATTTATCATTAGTCGTCGCCCCCAAAGTTTTTTTTCCCCAATAACCGAGATTGTACCCTTACAAGAGGCCTAATAGTTTATTTTCCAAGCACTTTTTCCTCGCACTGTGCCCTTGCAGAGAAGCGTTAAGTAATTGTCAGTCGCCATTTTTATAGCGTATGTCCCCTCTGCCATCCATCCTCGACACAAACTTTTTATGTATTAAAAAATTAAATTACTTTATTTAATAAACATCGAACACTTTTCGAGCTAGTCTTGAAAGCATCTCAAACAGTCCGCGCGCACACAGAGCAGAAGCCAGTGATCAAATCCCCAGGTTGGGCGTCCGGGCCTGGCTGGCGGCCACCCCAGCTCGCCCGGCCGTGCCTTCCATTCTTCTGGCGGACGTTCGATCGCTGGACATCAACATGCCTGCTGAGTTCTGCGGACCGGACAGTGCGTAGCTGCTGTGCGTCTGGAGCGGATGGCGCGCTATCGGGCGGACCGGGCCATTGTACGAGGGGGAACATCGCGTGGAGGTGGACTGTGCGTCTACATCCGTGAAGAATGGTGCCGGGACTTTGTTGTGGGGTGCCAGCACTGCTCGCCACTGGCGAAGTTTGTGATCTCCGGGCTGTTGGGGTCCTGAACTCTCTCCCCGTTGTTTTACTTGTGTGTTAATCGTGTGCTGTGTCTCGTCACCGTGGGATAGGGGGAACGGTATTTCGGTTTCTTTGTGTGTCCTAGCATGAAGGAATTGACAATAAAGCTGATTCTGATTCTGAAATGTTCAGCAGAGCAAACCAGCTTACAAAAGGCAAAACGCACGCACGCATAAACACACACGCGCGCGCACAAACACGCGCACACGCGCACGCACGCACGCACACACACACACACCTTGAAATGAAACCAGCAAATCGCAATATAGAACGTGTACTTATGGATTTACAGCATGCATGTAGTGGTTAGCATTGCTAGAATAACAATATTTTATAAACATCTGCCTCTTTTCCTGATATTTGTGTCTTACTGCAGTATTCATTTTGTCTCAGCAAGAAAGCAAAGTTCTTTTGATACCACCCAAACACATGAGATATGTATCATCGGAAAAGCTATGTCCTCCACTGGGCACACCAGGACTTAAATAGGGTAACTGAAATGAGACAGAAAGAAATATACCAAAATCAAATGTCCATTAATGCGGACACAAATTATGAGGCATGGTCTCACAAGGATTTATTAAATCACATCCAACTTAACACATGCATGAATCTAAAACGAGACCATACCTATTATGGATGTCAATAGTTGAGTTTAGCTATAAAGGAAAACAGAGCTAAAGAACAAGTAGGCATTGGCGTTCTGTCCGTGCATGTGTGTCGTGTTCATAGCCGATGCAGGACTAAATGGCATATTCTCGGTAGCAATGATTGTTATCAACTTCTTCGCAACAGTCCCAGAAAATATATTTCCCCAAAATAATGTAGCTAACTACAGAATATTGACAACCTAAAGACTGTCGATAGATGTTCTTAAAAAAGGAGGGGGTCATTCAATCACAGGTCCAGTAACAATAAAAAGCAGGCAGAGTGACTTGCAAATCATGCAAAAGACAGAATTTTCCTACTGACAAGTAAACTAAAACATCTAAAAGCCCCAAGTACACACCTTTATAAATTGTTTCACCTAAGCAAGAAATGTGTGACAATCACTCATAATTTAGATTAATTACCCTCACCTCAAAAAAAATCCATGAAGAGGGTGGCAACTGTAAAAATGACAACACTTCCAAGAGTAATGCTGAACTATTAGTGAAAGAAACTCTACCTTAGCAAACAGTCACGATATAAATAACCACATCAATCAATCAACAATCAACAATAAACAATCAACAATCAATCAATCAAAGACAAAGATGAAGAAATAAAGACCACTTTTACGCATGTCAGAATAAGATTCAAGTTAACCAAATAAGTCGAATAACCTCATATGATTAAACATCTATGTGACAATTAACTGGATGAACAACAAAGTTGAGTGTTGCTCATACCTCAGGAGAACCTTCAGCATTTCCAAACATCTCATCAAAGTCACTTGGACTTTTCTTCAAAGTCTGGTCAGCCGGCAGCGTGTTGTCATTGTAGGAAGACACAAACTTAAAGTCACTGGTTCTGGAGCCTGTTGTCAAGTAGGCGTCATAGTTGTAGGTGCTGCGTAAAGTTCCCATGCCATCCACATCTGCGTAATTAGGAGGCAGATACGCGCTGGGGATGGCAACTGCTCCATCAAACAACAGTCTGGGCTTTCTCCTGTGACAAAACCTCACAGCCAGGACCACCATGATGAAGGTAAGGAAGAAGGTGGACACGGACACCAGCGCGATGATCAGATAAGAGGTCAGCTTGGAGTTCTTCTCGTCGTAGGATATGTCTTTCAATTCTGGCACCTCGGCCAAGTTATCCGAGATAAGCAAATACATGGAGCAGGTGGCTGAGAGAGGGGGCTGTCCATTATCTATGACGGCCACAATCAGGTTCTGCTTCATGCTGTCGGATTCCAAAATGTCCCGCTGGGTCCTGATCTCTCCGCTGTGAAGACCGATGGTGAAAAGTCCCGCATCTGTGGACTTGAGTATGTGATAGGACAGCCAGGCGTTCTGTCCCGAGTCGGCATCCACCGCGATCACTTTGGACACCACAGAGCCTCCATGGGCAGCTTTGGGGACCAGCTCGGTCATGAAGGAGTTGCCCTCTGGCGCGGGGTACAGGATTTGAGGAGAGTTGTCATTCACATCCCCGATGAACACGCTAACGCTCACGTTGCTGCTCAGCGGAGGAGAGCCGTTGTCTCTGGCCATCACGAGGAATTGAAAACTCCTCAGGTGTTCGTAATCAAACGACCTGACGGCGTGGATCGCCCCCGTGTCTCCGTTGACAGATACGTAGGTGGACACCGGGGCGCCGTTCACCTCAGCAGGTAAGAGAGAATAAATGACGGTGCCGTTCTGTCTCCAGTCAGGGTCTTGAGCACTGACAGAGCATAAAGTGGAGCCAACTTTGTTATTTTCACTCACATATGCGCTGTAGGACTGTTCCTCAAACACAGGCGGGTTGTCGTTGATGTCTCCCACAGACAAGTGGATGCTTTTGGAGGAGGACAGAGGAGGAGAGCCCTCATCAGTCGCGCTGATTGTAATGTTGTAGTCTGACACTAGTTCACGGTCCAGACGTCCAGTCGTCACCAGAGAATAATAGTTTTTGATAGAAGGAACTAACTTGAAAGGGACATTTTGTTGAATGGAGCAGCGGATCTGCCCATTCTGCTCAGAGTCTCTGTCCTGCACGTTAATGATGCCCACCTCTGTGCCGGGTGACACATTCTCTGCCATTGGATTTGACAGTGATTTTAGTTGTATTACAGGGGAATTGTCATTTGTGTCAATCACGTCAATTATTAAGGAAGAATAAGATATTAATCCTAGGCCATCTACAGCGCTTATTTGCATTTCATAAGATGAAACTTTCTCATAATCAACTACACCAGAGACTCTCACTTCACCAGTTGTGGGGTCTAAATTAAAGATATTGCTATTGTCATCAGACGCATGGTCAAATGCATAGGTAATTGCACTATTTATTCCTTCATCTTTATCAGTTGCACTCACTGTAATCACCAATGTATCAAGAGGAGAGTTTTCGGGCAGACCGGCTTCATAGACTGTCTGACTAAACACTGGTGCATTATCATTAGCGTCCAGCACAGTGACATGTATTTGCACTGTACCTGATCTCTGAGGAGAGCCACCATCATATGCAGTTAGCGAGAGCATGATGACATTTTTATCTTCTCTATCTAATTCTTTGTCTAAAACCAATTCACAATATTTTCGCCCACCAGGTTTCGTGTTTACATTCAATTTAAAATTATCATTGTCCTGCAAAATGTAGCTTTGAACAGCATTTTCTCCGATATCTGCATCGTGTGCTTCTCTAACAAGAAAACGCTCTCCCTTATGTGCTGATTCCTGAATTTCTAATTTGAGCACCTCTTCATTAAACAGTGGATAATTGTCATTAATATCTAGAACACGAATACTAATACGGTGGAGCTCTAATGGATTTTCCAGTACGAGTTCCTGTTTTAAAACACATGATGCTTTTTTACCGCAAAGCCCTTCTCTGTCGATCCTTTCCTGCACAATCAAGTCACCCGTGTTGAGGTTGACGCCACAGTGCTGGACGTTGTTATCCTCTGGATCAATGCGTGCTTTGCGAGCAGAAAACTGGCCCACATCAAGTCCCATATCCTTGGCTATATTCCCGATTACAGATCCACGTTTCATTTCTTCTGGGATGGAGTAGCTCACGTCTCCATTGATGGTGCGGAGTATAAGGAAAAGAAAAATAAGGCGGGACCTGAAAACCGCAAATCCTTTGCTCTCCATTGCACAGCAAGTAAACCAAACTAAATTTTGCAAAACATAAATAAAAAATATCAATGTAATCTTCACGGATATCCACAGCTTTTACAGCACAGTCTCGTCACGCGTCTCGAGCAGAGCAACACAATGAAAATCCGGGTTGTGTGTCGACATCAGATGGGAGTTTCAATATTTTTTGTTTATGAGCGCATACTGACACCTAGAGTATATTTCTTGACATAACATGTACTAAGACAAAAACCAGTAGATTATCACACTGATCGCGTTGCATGAGCGTCCATTTTTTAAATCGAAGTGTTATATTGTCCCAAATTTCCATCCATCCATTTTCTATATTTTAAATTAGAAATATTAAAGTAGTATTTAAAACGACTGTTTCTTGGGGAAAAACCAATGGACTCAAAATAATTAGTTTGCTGACTAGACAGAAATCAGAATTAAGTATTCCCGAGTCAGCAGAGAAACGTGCGGAACTCATTTCAGCACCATGGACAGAGTCAAACTGCGCCCCTGAAAGAGACACGGTGGATTGAAAAGTAGAGCTCCTATAAAAATGAGTGCATGATATTTTCTGAGCAATGCAGTGAGCCAACCAGAAACCATATGGAATAGTGCATGAAGAAAACTCACGCAAATGTGCAAACCAGTAGGGCACTTTTCAGCCACTCTCAAAGAGGACTCAATTCATTTAATTGAGGTTTTACACTATAAGGACATAACCTACTTCATTAAAAGGCTTCACCTAACATATTTTTGCATTTCCTCACATTGAGGCACCTGAGTGTCTTTGCTCTCGTGAATATAATCATTAAAAACAAACACATATGTTTCTGAAGCAGTCTTTATATATATAACTGTTTACCAAGTAAGATCAATTAGAGCCTAACAATATTGGCAGACACTTCAATCAAAACATTAGATCATTGCTGAATCCATCTAGTATAATCAATTTTCATCAATACAAATGCATATACAATATAAAAGTCCTAGTTTGTAGAGAATGCCCATTCTCATGACTACCACTGTGCGCAAAGCGACATCCATCAAAGTACGCTTGGATTAGGTTGGTGTGGAAGAGCAAGCGGGTACTGATCACGATCCATCAAAGACCTTAAGAGCAAACTTCAACATGTATTTTGAGTCACACACTCCCTCAGGGCCAATGTCATTCACCTCTGACCTCACAAAAACAACTGCAGCTAAACATGTGGAAAGACTCGGTGCACTTTATCATCCATTTTCATTTAAAATAAATATCAAGGTCAGATGTCTAAATAATTGAATCTTGAAAAAAAATCCATTCAAAAAATAGCCTAACCCAAAGTTAAACTCATACATTATTTAACTTCAAGACCAATACTTGTATTTTTTAACACCTGTCAACATTGTGCATGAGTCACCTAGAACTGAAACCAATTCCAGCTGACTTTGGGCAACAGTCAGAATGGATACTTTCCTAGTCAGAAGTCAGACAGGGCAAGGACAAATATTTAATGGGAATCTGTCACACTGACAGCGTTGTGTTCACCATGCAACTATCAATGACGCAAGGGAAACCCAAGAATTTGCTTCTCAAACTGACAATTTAGTTGATTTCAGTTTAAAGCAGAGCAGCACACAAAACAGTCATAATTACTGTACTGTTTTACATAACCAAAACAGGGTAAGAACAATTGTGCTGTTAAATTTTTGGATTGAACAAGATATAACAAATGGATAGCAAAAAATGTTTTGCTCAAGGAAAATCAGAAAACAATGCTAGTGCCTACCTCTAAAGGGTCAAAAGAATCATGAAGCTCATCAACAAAGTCAGACGGACTTTTCTTCAGAGTCTGGTCAGCAGGCAGCGTGTTGTCATTGTACGAAGACACAAACTTAAAGTCACTGGTTCTGGAGCCTGTTGTCAAGTAGGCGTCATAGTTGTAGGTGCTGCGTAAAGTTCCCGTGCCGTCCACATCTGCGTAATTAGGAGGCAGATATGCGCTGGGGATGGCAACTGCTCCATCAAACAAAAGTCTGGGCTTTCTCCTGCGACAAAACCTCACAGCCAGGACCACCATGATGAAGGTCAGGAAGAAGGTGGACACGGACACCAGTGCGATGATCAGATAAGAGGTCAGCTTGGAGTTCTTCTCGTCGTAAGAAATGTCCTTCAGCTCCGGCACCTCGGCCAAGTTGTCCGAGATAAGCAAATACATGGAGCAGGTGGCTGAGAGAGGGGGCTGTCCGTTATCTTTGACGGCCACAATCAGGTTCTGCTTCATGCTGTCAGACTCGGAAATGTCCCGCTGGGTCCTGATCTCGCCGCTGTGGAGACCGATGGTGAAAAGTCCCGCATCTGTGGACTTGAGGATGTGATAGGACAGCCAGGCGTTCTGGCCTGAGTCGGCGTCCACTGCAATCACTTTGGACACCACAGAGCCTCCGTGTGCAGCTTTGGGGATCAGCTCGGTCATGAAGGAGTTGCCCTCCGGGGCGGGGTACAGGATCTGAGGAGAGTTGTCATTCACGTCCCAGATGAACACGCTGACGCTCACGTTGCTGCTCAGCGGAGGAGAGCCGTTGTCTCTGGCCATCACGAGGACTTGAAAACTCCTCAGATGTTCGTAATCAAAGGACCTTACGGCGTGGATCGCCCCCGTGTCTCCGTTGACAGACACGTAGGAGGACACCGGGGCGCCGTTCACCTCAGCAGGTAAGAGGGAATAAATGACGGTGCCATTCTGTCTCCAGTCAGGGTCTTGAGCACTGACAGAGCATAAAGTGGAGCCAGCTTTGTTATTTTCACTCACATATGCACTGTAGGACCGTTCCTCAAACACGGGCGGGTTGTCGTTGATGTCTCCCACAGACAAGTGTACGCTTTTTGAGGAGGACAGAGGAGGGGAGCCCTCATCAGTAGCGCTGATTGTAATGTTGTAGTCTGACACTAGTTCACGGTCAAGAGGGCCAGTCGTCACCAGAGAATAATAGTTTTTGATAGAAGGAACTAACTTGAAGGGGACATTTTGTTGAATGGAGCAGCGCACCATTCCATTCTCCTCAGAGTCTCTGTCCTGCACATTAATGATGCCCACTTCTGTACCAGGTGACACATTCTCCGGTATTGGATTTGACAGAGATTTTAGCTGTATAAATGGGGCGTTGTCATTTACGTCACTTATATGAATAATTACTCTTGCCTCTGAAAACAGACCATAACCATCTTTTGCCTCAATGAACACTTCAAAGTTTGATCCCTCTTCAAAATCAATGTTTCCCATTACTTGCAATTCACCAGTTTTGTGATCGAGTGAAAATCGATTTTGAGATTTATCAGAAAGTCGGCTGAACTCGTATGTAACTTCTCCATTTATTCCTTCATCTGCATCTGATGCACTCACGGTGATGACTGGGGTTTTGGAGGCTGCGTCTTCCCTCACTGAGGTTGTATAAACAGCCTGGCTAAAAACTGGGGCGTTGTCATTAGCATCAAGTACAATCACATGAATGACTACTGTACCAGATCTCTGAGGAGAGCCACCATCCATTGCTGTAAGTAGCAATTTCATTTCCTGTTCAGCTTCTCTGTCCAATTCCTTGTCTAAAACGAGCTCACCATATTTACTACCATCAGTTGTCGTCTGTATACGAAACACAAAATTGGCATTTTGTTGCAAAAGATAACTTTGAACAGAATTTTGACCTATATCAGGATCTTGCGCTGCATTAATGCGATATTTAGCTCCTTTGTCAGCTGACTCACGTATTTCCAGCTTTATAATATCCTTGGGGAAAACGGGCGCATTATCATTCACATCTAAAATCTGCAAAGACAACCGGTGCAATTCCAAAGGATTCTCCAGCAGCAGGTCAAATTTGAGAACACACGAAGGCTTCTCCCCGCAGTGCTCCTCTCGGTCAATTCTGTCAGCAACCGTCAAATCCCCCGTGCGGAGGTTTATTCCGCAATACTGTTTGTTGTTGTTTTCCATATCCACACGAGCTTTGCGAGCAGACAATTTCCCCACCTCCAATCCGAGATCTTTGGCAATATTTCCAATAACAGATCCACGTTTCAGCTCCTCTTGAACAGAATAGTTGAGGTCTCCATGCGCATATCCGACCAGAACAAAGAAAAGGGAAAAGCTCCAGTATCGGACAATGTGACGTGTGTGCGCCATTCTTTGAAAGTAATGCACACACCACAGCACGGTAGTTTTATCTATTAAAAAAAGAAAATCCCCGACATGAGCCGTCTTGTGTTTGTCCTCCGAGGTATGTCGACAGAGTGCGTCGATGTGTCTATTTCAACAACGGGTGATGAGCAAATTTCCAAGGCTCGGAACCCTGAGTCTATACTGACCCCTTGTGTACAACTTTGAATAAACGCCTTGAAATTGGGCAAGAAAAATCCCTACTCGTTAGAAAAAGTCTTCTTTTTCTAATAAATTTCAGGGAAGCAGATCATCTGCTATTTTCCCCTATATAGACGCAATAATTCTAAAGAACTCTTTCAATATGAGACAGGCAGAATGTTCACCAAAATTAAGTTTGCACAACTTTCTCTTGTGTATATACACATCCCTCACTGTGGTGTGTAATTATCTGATAGAAATGTACAAAATAGTGAGTTCAACTGTGCCATATTAGCCCAGAGTGTCACTGGGACAGCCGCACATTGGACTAAACAACATGGCTCATAAGGTGCACACAATAAACAGCTGGTCATGTGATAAAAATGTGGTTTGATGATGTCACCACATCTGCACATCGGTTTTAAGCAACAAAAAAAAAAAAAAACTGCAAATCAAATAGAAAAATGACAACAACACAAAATGTCTCAGTGAGGAGTCAAGTGTACCTGAGCTGCCAAATATAAGTGGTTATCATAGAAATACAAATCGGAGACTTTTATACTCAGCGGCAAGCAATTGAATTCATCTTAACGTAGCAACTATCATAGCACAACACAGATTAAAACTCATATAAACAATCCATAAGGAACGGAACAAGCAATGGACATAGATGTTTCCACGAAAACACGAGCACTCCCATGTCAAGGGGGTGACCTGATGAGCCAAACAAAAGGGAAAAACTTTTTTTTCCTCAAATGTCTTTTAGAATAAAGTTTTGGCTTTTCTCATTCAAGAACAACACCTTGTCAGCCAACTCAACAGGCAGGTAAGGGCAGACCAGCAATATGAACCAAACTATGTAACAACATCTTAGCCAAATGATAGTCCTTCCATCCATATCAAAGAGCAATACACCAAGTACAACTTCCCCAGATGCAGCGAAATGAAGACCATTCACTCAGGCAAACAAAAGCAGTGTCACATTCAGCATATTGGTTGATAGGTAAGTTTTGTTTGGAGAAGATCCAAACCTACAACTACTATCTTTTTACAATTCAGCTCCAGGTTACCAGTTTACAAGTCTTAAAAAGAACGTTTGAAACTTGTGTCTAAATTTTATTCTGCGTTTGAGTCATTATTGTTGCTCAAATACATGGCTTTCTAAGAGTCCTACTTCTTCTGCTACTAATTGGCCACTTCCATTGCCAAATATAGTTTCATACAGAAGAAGCTAATTCAAGATTAAGGAGGAGAAGAACAAACTACTCAAATTAAATTGCATGACTGGAATGGATCCTATATATATTTTTTTTTAATTATTAATGGTTTGGTCCTGCAAATGCATCACAACGGCATCAGCGGTATAAGATCCAAGTCGATAATGACTAGCACAGAGTGCGAACCAGCAACCCATCCAATGGTTGACTTACAAATAAGAAGAAACGTGGAACTGTTTACAAAAGGTAAATGACAAACTGATGTAAAACATGCATCATAATAGTAAAGAAAAAATATATATTTTTTGTATTATAGGGAAACAATCTAACCTCAAGTGGGTCGAATGAATCATGAAGCTCATCAACGAAATCGGAAGGGCTTTTCCTCAGTGTCTGGTCAGCAGGCAGCGTGTTGTCATTGTAAGAGGACACAAACTTAAAGTCACTGGTTCTTGAGCCCGTTGTCAAGTAGGCGTCATAGTTGTAGGTGCTGCGTAAAGTTCCCGTGCCATCCACATCTGCATAATTAGGAGGCAGATACGCGCTGGGGATGGCAACTGCTCCATCAAACAACAGTCTGGGCTTTCTCCTGCGACAAAACCTCACAGCCAGGACCACCATGATGAAGGTCAGGAAGAAGGTGGACACAGACACCAGCGCGATGATCAGATAAGAGGTCAGCTTGGAGTTCTTCTCGTCGTAAGAAATGTCCTTCAGCTCCGGCACCTCGGCCAGGTTATCCGAGATGAGCAAATACATGGAGCAGGTGGCCGAGAGAGGGGGCTGTCCGTTATCTTTGACGGCCACAATCAGGTTCTGCTTCATGCTGTCAGACTCGGAAATGTCCCGCTGGGTCCTGATCTCTCCGCTGTGGAGACCAATGGTGAAAAGTCCCGCATCTGTGGATTTGAGGATGTGATAGGACAGCCAGGCGTTCTGTCCTGAGTCGGCGTCCACCGCGATCACTTTGGACACCACAGAGCCTCCGTGTGCAGCTTTGGGGACCAGCTCGGTCATGAAGGAGTTGCCCTCCGGGGCGGGGTACAGGATCTGAGGAGAGTTGTCATTCACGTCCCAGATGAACACATTGACACTCACGTTGCTGCTCAGCGGAGGAGAACCGTTGTCCCTGGCCATCACGAGGACTTGGAAACTCCTCAGGTGTTCGTAATCAAAGGACCTGACGGCGTGGATCACCCCTGTGTCGCCGTTGACAGACACGTAGGAGGACACCGGGGCGCCGTTCACCTCAGCAGGTAAGAGAGAATAAATGATGGTGCCGTTCTGTCTCCAGTCGGGGTCTTGAGCACTGACAAAGCATAAAGTGGAGCCAGCTTTGTTATTTTCACTCACATATGCGCTGTAGGACTGTTCCTCAAATACGGGCGGGTTGTCATTAATGTCTCCCACAGACAAGTGGACGCTTTTCGAGGAGGACAGAGGAGGAGCGCCCTCGTCGGTGGCGCCGATTGTAATGTTGTAGTCTGACACTAGTTCACGGTCCAGAAGTCCAGTAGTGACCAGAGAATAATAGTTTTTGATAGAAGGAACTAACTTGAAGGGGACGTTTTGTTGAATAGAGCAGCGCACCTGTCCATTTTCCTCAGAGTCTCTGTCCTGCACGTTAATGATGCCCACCTCTGTACCAGGTGACACGTTCTCTGCTACCAGATTAGAAATTGATTTTAAATTGATTACAGGGGCATTGTCATTTACATCAATTATATCAAAAATGACTTTTGCCTCAGAAGAAAGGCCATAACCATCTTTGGCTTCAATCAACACTTCATGGTTTGATGCTTCTTCATAATCTATCTCACCTACCACAACAATTTCTCCAGTTTTTTGATTAAGCGAGAACATGTTTTTAGCTCTATCAGATAGTCGGCTGAACTCGTATGCAACTTCTCCATTTATTCCTTCATCTGCATCCGTTGCACTCACGGTGATGACTGGGGTTTTTAGGGCTGCATCTTCCTTCACAGATGTTCTATAAACATTTTGCGTAAAAACTGGGGCGTTGTCATTCGCATCAAGTACAATGACATGAATGACTACTGTACCAGATCTCTGAGGAGAACCACCATCCATTGCTGTAAGCAGTAATTTCATTTCCTGTTGTTCTTCTCTGTCTAATTCCTTATTTAAAACCAGCTCACCATATTTACTGCCATCCTTTGTCATTTTAAGGTGAAAGACAAAATTGGAGTTTTCTTGCAAAGTGTAGCTCTGAACAGAATTTGTTCCGATATCCAAGTCATGTGCTGCATTAATGCGATATTTGGCTCCTTTATCAGCGGACTCACTTATTTCCAGCTTCACAAAATCTTTTGAGAAAGTTGGGGAATTATCATTCACATCTTGAATTTGTAAAGACAACCGGTGCAATTCCAAAGGATTCTCCAGCAGCAGATCAAATTTGAGAACACACGAAGGCTTCTCCCCGCAGTGCTCCTCTCGGTCAATTCTGTCAGCAACCGTCAAATCCCCCGTGCGGAGGTTTATTCCGCAATACTGCTTGTTGTTATTTTCCATATCCACACGAGCTTTGCGAGCAGACAATCTCCCCACTTCCAATCCGAGATCTTTGGCAATATTTCCAATAACAGATCCGCGTTTCAGCTCCTCCAGAACAGAATAGCTGATGTCTCCATGCGCATATCCGACCAGAACAAAGAAAAGGGGAAAGCTCCAGTATTGGACGATGTGACGTGTGTGCGCCATTCTATGTTAGAAACACAAAATACTGCAAAAGAATCAGAATCTCATTTGATCTTTGTCGTCTGCTCTTTACGCCCTTAATGAAGAACACTGGATTCATGCTGTGGCGTGTAACAGACTCCTAACATTAAATAAATCCTCTGCTAGTCTATGGTGACACCAAGTGTTCAATTAAAATACTGCGATTGTAGACTTTAGGGGATTGATATTCTCTTTTTACATCGGTGCGTTAATTTAAGATGGCCGACTCTGCGCGTACAAAATTCATTTTAAGAAATTCTTGAAGTATTTACCTTTGCTGTCACTGTCAAAAATTAAATACGAATTCCATGTCAGGTATTTAGGAGTGAAGGACCAAAACACCAAAATAGTCTCATCAAATCCCTTGAAAGAGAACACTTTATTTAAATAAATAAATAAATAAATAATAATATTAATAATAATACAGCGTTCCTCAAGTGAGCGCATTATGTTATCATTTCAAAACAACACTAAAAATTCCCTGAATTCCCATTAGTTTGTTCTAAAAGTTTGTATTAGATGACAGTGTGGACAAACATTTTTTTAACAATAATTCAAAGTAAAGTGACACGACAAAAACGTTATTTTTTTCTGCTAGGGGTAATAATTTCTTTGTGTGGAACTCTTTGTTGGCTATATTAACATTTAAATTGCCTGAGAAAAAAAACAGCCAAGCCGCTGTTGCAAGGTACCATTTTACTCAAGCCCTAGCCAACTGAAATTAAACACTTTGCACTTCAATCTAAAAAAAGGTGTGTCAAAAGACGTGGTTTCTCCTCAAAATGACAGCGGAATTAATGTTTGTAGGTTGTCTTTTTAAAATAAAATGTTACGGTTTTATATAACCAACTGGATAAACATATTTAAAAATCACAAAAAAGGAAAGCAAGATCAAATGAGTCGACAGTGAAAATACATCGAAATAACCATAGCAATTTTCAGCACCAGGGACAGAGTTGTGACTACTGCAAGCTATTTTATGTACTCACACAGAAAATGACAAGACCAGTTGTCCAGGTTTCTCTATCAGGGACAATAGAAGAAACGACTTGAGCAAATATCTGGGAAAATAACTAAATCTGCATTGTTAGCTTCTCTCTACAGATGCAATGGAGGCAAAATGATGGCAGTTGTTAACCAATCAAGCTGAAATTGTCCATCCACTCATTCATCAATCCATTTGTATACCACACTTTCTACTTGGGTTCATGAGAAGGCTGCAACCCATATCAGCAGAAGCAAGTCAATTAAAATAATTTGCAGACAAACAACTGTATATTGATCTCCTCACCAAAACCATCAAAAACCAACTGCCAAGACCGAACAACAGGTTGAAGTCAATAAAGAAGCATTGATGAAAAACAAATCCCCGATACTTTTTATGACATTAAGACACAAGCTTAAGCAAGAAAATTACCAAGTGTTGATAGAAACAAAGGACAGAGGTCAACAACAGCTTCCTCCGTTAATGAAGTTGAGTAGATTGGAAATGGGAAGATGAGGCAAAAGATAACTAGTCAAGTTCGTGAAAGCCTATAGAAAATGTTGACGTATTCTGTGTCTAACAAACAAAATAACTGCTTTCAAATCTAGCATAGCGGTCCTACCTCCAAGGGGTCAAACGAATCGTGAAGCTCATCAACAAAGTCACTTGGACTTTTCTTCAGAGTCTGGTCAGCAGGTAGCGTGTTGTCATTGTAGGAAGACACAAACTTAAAGTCACTGGTTCTGGAGCCTGTTGTCAAGTAGGCATCATAGTTGTACGTGCTGCGTAAAGTTCCCGTGCCGTCCACATCTGCGTAATTAGGAGGCAGATACGCGCTGGGGATGGCAACTGCTCCATCAAACAACAGTCTGGGCTTTCGCCTGCGACAAAACCTCACAGCCAGGACCACCATGATGAAGGTCAGGAAGAAGGTGGACACGGACACCAGCGCGATGATCAGATAAGAGGTCAGCTTGGAGTTCTTCTCGTCGTAGGATATGTCTTTCAATTCTGGCACCTCGGCCAAGTTATCCGAGATAAGCAAATACATGGAGCAGGTGGCTGAGAGAGGGGGCTGCCCGTTATCTCTGACGGCCACAATCAGGTTCTGCTTCATGCTGTCGGACTCGGAAATGTCCCGCTGGGTCCTGATCTCGCCGCTGTGGAGACCGATGGTGAAAAGTCCCACATCTGTGGACTTGAGAATGTGATAGGACAGCCAGGCGTTCTGGCCCGAGTCAGCGTCCACCGCGATCACTTTGGACACCACAGAGCCTCCGTGTGCAGCTTTGGGGATCAGCTCTGTCATGAAGGAGTTACCCTCCGGGGCGGGGTACAGAATCTGAGGAGAGTTGTCATTCATGTCCCAGATGAACACGCTGACGCTCACGTTGCTGCTCAGCGGAGGAGAACCGTTGTCTCTGGCCATGACGTGGACTTGGAAACTCCTCAGGTGTTCGTAATCAAAGGACCTGACGGCGTGGATCACCCCTGTGTCTCCGTTGACAGACACGTAGGAGGACACCGGGGCGCCGTTCACCTCAGCAGGTAAGAGAGAATAAAGGACGGTGCCGTTCTGTCTCCAGTCGGGGTCTTGAGCACCGACAGAGCATAAAGTGGAGCCAGCTTTGTTATTCTCACTCACATATGCGCTGTAGGACTGTTCCTCAAACACGGGCGGGTTGTCGTTGATGTCTCCCACAGACAAGTGGACGCTTTTTGAGGAGGACAGAGGAGGTGAGCCATCGTCGGTGGCGCTGATTGTTATGTTGTAGTCTGACACTAGCTCGCGGTCAAGAGGGCCAGTCGTCACCAGAGAATAATAGTTTTTGATAGAAGGAACTAACTTGAAGGGGACGTTTTGTTGAATGGAGCAGCGAACCTGCCCATTCTCCTCAGAGTCTCTGTCCTGCACATTAATGATGCCCACCTCTGTACCAGGTGACACATTCTCTGCTACTGGGTTAGATAGTGACTTTAAATTGATCACAGGGGCATTGTCATTTACATCAATAACATGAATAATTAGTTTTGCCTTATTGGAAAGTCCATAACCATCTTTGGCTTCAACAAAAACTTCATGTTTAGCACCATCTTCATAATCTATTTCACCAACCACAACAATTTCTCCAGTTTTCTGATTAAGGGAGAACATGTTTTTAGCTTTATCGGAAAGTCGGCTGAACTCGTATGCAACTTCTCCATTTATTCCTTCATCCGCATCCAATGCACTCACAGTGATGACTGGGGTTTTGGGGGCTGCGTCTTCCCTCACTGAGGTTGTATAAACAGCCTGGCTAAACACTGGGGCGTTGTCGTTTGCATCAAGTACAATCACATGAATGACTACAGTGCCAGATCGCTGAGGAGAGCCACCATCCATTGCTGTAAGCAGCAATTTCATTTCCTGCTCAGCTTCTCTGTCTAATTCCTTCTCTAAAACGAGCTCACCATCTTTACTACCATCAGTTGTCGTCTGAATGTGAAACACAAAATTGGCATTTTGTTGCAAATTGTAGTTTTGAACAGAATTTGTTCCTATATCAGGATCTTGCGCTGCATTAATGCGATATTTGGCTCCTTTGACAGCGGACTCACTTATTTCCAGCTTTATAATATCTTTGGGGAAAACGGGTGCATTATCATTCACATCTTGAATTTGTAAAGACAATCGGTGCAATTCCAAAGGATTCTCCAGCAGCAGGTCAAATTTGAGAACACACGAAGGCTTCTCCCCACAGTGCTCCTCGCGGTCAATTCTGTCAGCAACCATCAAATCCCCCGTACGGGGGTTTATTCCGCAATACTGCTTGTTGTTATTTTCCATTTCCACACGAGCTTTGCGAGCAGACAATTTCCCCACCTCCAATCCGAGATCTTTGGCAATATTTCCAATAACATATCCGCGTTTCAGCTCCTCTTGAACAGAATAGCTGAGATCTCCATCCGCATATCCGACCAGAACAAAGAAAAATGCAAAGCTCCAGCATGGGAGGATGTGCCATAAATGCGCCATTCTCTTATAAAAACACAAAATACTGCAAAAGAATCAGAATCTCATTCGATCAGACTCTTTTTGCCCTTTGTCTTCTGCTCTTAACGCGATGAACAACACTGGCTACGTTTTAATGTGTGACGTGTAATATCCACCTAACGTTATAAATCCTCTGCTGGTCTATGGTGACACCAAGTGTCCAATTAAAATACTGCGATTGTATTGCAAATTACCGTATCTTTTATGCTTGCGATTTCATTTACTTCAAGTGGACATGATCACTTTCAATAAATGCTTGCAGTGCTTAGCGTTTCTGTCACTGAACAATCCGTAGTCAAGAACTGGATCCGATATACTGTAAGTCAATCATCCAAAACAGTAGACGAAGAATGCATCATAAATACACTCAAAATAGAATATCTTTGAAAATATAGCATAAAAAGAATGCAATTTTGTCATTCAAATAAGTACATATAAAGACAGAAACATTATGATTGAACTTGAAGAGTTTCTACAATAAATGGAAAAAACATTTTAACCATTCAGACTAAAAAAAGGAGGGATTTTTTTTACAATGAGGGTTAATCGTTTCTTAGTCTGAACCTCTTTAGTTAAATAAAATGTGTTTTGCCTAAGAAATAGAAAGAAATATCACTCCACAGTTGCCGTGTTATTTTCCTCCATCTGTTGCCCTGAAATTTAACACTAGGTATTTATATAAAAAAATGTATCTAAATAAAGGGAGAATCAACAAATTTGTCGTCCTCTCAAAGTGATATAGGGATTAACGTTCTCAAATTGTTGTTGTTCTATACATAGTGTAGTTGGTGTCTTTGTTACATAATTGAAAAAAATGACAAAAACAAGGAAACTGGAAAACGTTTCTTTCAACACCATCCTATGAACGCTGGAAAATTCAGCACCAAAGTGTGAATTAGAAGCTTCTTCTATAAGAATGTAAATATACAGACAACTAAGCTGTAAACCAGCGGCCCACTTGTCCCATGAGAGATCATGTCAGAAACAATTTTAAGTAAATGTTAAAAATAACTACATCTACAATGTTGTTGGTCTGATTCGGAAGATGTAAGATAGTCAAGCTACATATGCCAAAATTTTTCCATCCATTCACCCAAGTATCCATTTTGTTTTGAACCATACTTTCTGTTTAGGTTTATAGAATGGCTGCAGCGCAGGTCACACAACTGAGCATTCAATGTAGCAGACAGTTTACTGATGTAGAAACATCTGCATTGACCTTCATCACCAAAAAACAACCAAAGTATGTTTACCACCTCAAAATTGGTTTACACACACCTTTGAAAACAACAGAAGCCTGAAAACTCTAACATCAAAATGCAAACCAAAGGAAGCAATAAAATTCCAAACATGTTGACAAACTCAACAACAAAGGTCATCAATATTTGTCACCTAGAGCAGTGGTCCCCAACCTTTTTTGCACCACGGACCGGTTACGTGTCAGAAATATTTTCGCGGACCGGCCTTTATATAAATAAATATATTTATATATTTATTATTTAAATATTTATATATATATATAAC
The DNA here is from genome assembly GCF_901709675.1 of Syngnathus acus. NCBI lineage: Eukaryota > Metazoa > Chordata > Actinopteri > Syngnathiformes > Syngnathidae > Syngnathus > Syngnathus acus. The sequence continues at coordinate 16,492,859 of NC_051095.1, read as the reverse complement.
TAGGATGAAATAAAATGATACGACTGGCATAAAACCAAATATAAACCATATAAAAATAAAACGTTGAATTAGTGGGAGCACCGAGCTCTTTTCTCAGAAATGAGCCGTTCCCATCTAGGCGTAATCGGAGACAATGACACCCGAAGTGGTTAAGGTTTGTCTTTAAATGCAGGATGCTTGGTCTCCATGTGCCAAAGCAGGTTTGAAGGCTTCATTGCCTCGTTAGCTAGCCTTTCGCCACATATGCGGAGTGCACTTGGCGCGTCAGAGTCACCTGTGGCGATAAATCCATATTTTAAGTAGGACTCCAGAAATGTTCTTTTAAATGCAGCTTTCCTTTTCTTAGAAGTCATTGGACGTTTTTCCCTTTCCGAAGAAGCTTTCCAAACTTCTCTGTTTCTTGCTCATTTTTGCTTGCCTCGCGGGCTTGACTGTGGTGACATGTCACGTGACCGAGACGAGCGCCCTGTGTCAAGAGTCCTTATTTTTCAGATGCACCGACAGATGTAATTGGGAGAGATTCGCCAAATTTTTTATATTTTTCAAAATAAATTCGTACTCATTTTTGCTAGCTTTGCGGGCTCGACTGGGGAAACATGTCACGTGACCGGGACGAGCGTCTTAACATGAATGAATTGATCGTCAATGAAAAAAAAAAATATATATATAGTATATATATATAGTTTTTTTTTTTTTTTCCCTGTGCGGCTTGGCGGCCCGGTACCAAGTGACCCACGGACCGGTACCGGTCCGCGGCCCGGTGGTTGGGGACCACTGACCTAGAGTAAAGCAGTGAGTGGCTACCGTGCCGTCATGGAGTCAAGGGAGAAAAAAAAATACCATATCGTTTTTTTTTTCTTGCTTGTTCATTTTAATGCCAAGTGCCACCAGAGGTGTATCACATGACTGGTAGAAGAGAAAAAATGACTACAATAATTTTGGCAGTACAATGCCACAGATATTGACGTAAGCATTGCAGTTACTATGTTGGTCATTCCATGGAAAATGGCTGGATATTAAATTCTTATGAGCTGTCTTTGTTGTCCTTATACCATTTGTACAAAGGAAAGACTTTCTCGTACCAGGCATTTAAAATCTTCAAGGAACCTCAAAAACAAAAGTGGTCAAATATTATTTCCATGACTGTGAGCAAAAACAAAATAACAGCATTCAAGTATGGCATTGGGGTCCTACCTCCAGAGGGTCAAATGAATCGTGAAGCTCATCAACAAAGTCAGACGGACTTTTCTTCAGAGTCTGGTCAGCAGGCAGCGTGTTGTCGTTGTAGGAAGACACAAACTTAAAGTCACTGGTTCTGGAGCCCGTTGTCAAGTAGGCGTCATAGTTGTAGGTGCTGCGTAATGTTCCCGTGCCGTCTACATCTGCGTAATTAGGAGGCAGATACGCGCTAGGGATGGCAACTGCTCCATCAAACAACAGTCTGGGCTTTCTCCTGCGACAAAACCTCACAGCCAAGACCACCATGATGAAGGTCAGGAAGAAGGTGGACACGGACACCAGCGCGATGATCAGATAAGAGGTCAGCTTGGAGTTCTTCTCGTCATAAGAAATGTCCTTCAGCTCCGGCACCTCGGCCAGGTTATCCGAGATAAGCAAATACATGGAGCAGGTGGCTGACAGAGGGGGCTGTCCGTTATCTTTGATGGCCACAATCAGGTTCTGCTTCATGCTGTCAGACTCCAAAATATCCCGTTGGGTCCTGATTTCTCCGCTGTGGAGACCGATGGTGAAAAGTCCCGCATCTGTGGACTTGAGAATGTGATAGGACAGCCAGGCGTTCTGGCCAGAGTCAGCGTCCACCGCGATCACTTTGGACACCACAGAGCCTCCGTGTGCAGCTTTGGGGATCAGCTCGGTCATGAATGAGTTGCCCTCCGGGGCGGGGTAGAGGATCTGAGGGGAGTTGTCATTCACATCCCAGATGAACACGCTGACACTCACGTTGCTACTCAGCGGAGGAGAGCCATTGTCCCTGGCCATCACGAGGACTTGGAAATTCCTCAGGTGTTCGTAATCAAAGGACCTGACGGCGTGGATTGCCCCCGTGTCTCCGTTGACAGACACGTAGGAAGACACCGGGGCGCCGTTCACCTCAGCAGGTAAGAGGGAATAAATGACGGTGCCGTTCTGTCTCCAGTCGGGGTCTCGAGCACTGACAGAGCATAAAGTGGAACCAGCTTTGTTATTTTCACTCACGTATGCGCTGTAGGACTGTTCCTCAAACACGGGCGGGTTGTCGTTGATGTCTCCCACAGACAAGTGGACGCTTTTTGAGGAGAACAGAGGAGGAGAGCCCTCGTCAGTGGCACTGATTGTAATGTTGTAGTCTGACACGAGTTCACGGTCCAGAAGTCCAGTCGTGACCAGAGAATAATAGTTTTTGATAGAAGGAACTAACTTGAAGGGGACATTTTGTTGAATGGAGCAACGCACCTGTCCATTGTCCTCAGAGTCTCTGTCCTGTACGTTAATAATGCCCACCTCTGTACCAGTAGGGGTATTTTCCGGAATGGGATTCTTCAACGATTTAACAAACATTAACGGGGCATTGTCATTGACATCAATGACGTCAATTATTAATGTACAAGATGACACCAACCCTAGGCCATCTTTGGCTGTAATTTGCATTTCATACAATGGTACCTCCTCATAATCTATGGATCCACTCACACTCACTGCACCAGTTTCTTTGTCAAGAGCAAACACACTATTCATTTCATCAGAGATGTGATCAAACTCATATGTTACCTCGCTATTGATTCCTTCATCAGCATCTGTGGCACTGACATTAATCACTATTGTGCTAGGAGGAGAGTTTTCAGGCAGACTTGCTTTATAAACAGCCTGGCTGAACACTGGGGCATTATCATTTGCATCCAGCACAGTGACGTGTACAACTACTGTCCCTGATCTCTGAGGTGTGCCACCGTCTGTTGCAATAAGCACAATCGTGAGCTCTTGTTCTTGCTCCCTGTCGAGCTCCTTTTCAATTACTAACTCCCCGTACTTCCCTCCAGCGCTCTTTGCAACAACATTTAGTTTAAAGTGTTGATTTGTTTCGATTGCATAGCTCTGTATAGCGTTCTGCCCCACATCTGCGTCGTGGGCCTCATCTAAACGATAGTGACTCCCTTTATCAGCAGATTCACGGATCTCCAATTTAATTGCATTCTTTTTGAACTGCGGTGAATTGTCATTAATGTCATGAATGTGAATATTGATCCGATGCAATTCTAAAGGCTCTTCTAAAACAAGCTCCTGTTTCAAAATGCAAGACGGCTTCTTGGCACAAAGCCCCTCTCGGTCAATCCTGTCTGCAACAAGAAGCTCTCCAGTGTTTAAATTCATCTCAAAATACCGTTTGCTGTTGCCGTCCCCATCAATCCGAGCCCGTCGAACAGACAGCTTGCCTACCTCTATTCCAATATCTTTTGCTATATTTCCAACAATAGATCCGCGCTTCATTTCCTCTGGAATTGAATAGGCCACATCTCCGCGCACAGTTTGTAGCGCAAAAAGAAAAAAGCCCAACAAAGCCGCCGCGTCCAACAACGCGCATCCCTTGTTTTTCATTTTCCCGAAAAAAAAAAAAAAAACGATGCTGAATGATGCCTTCAAAAAATTAACATCCAACTAAAATTATATGTTCTCGAATGGTAACGCACGGAGGATGCGTGAATGTGCGCCTCTGACGCATACGCCAAATTGTGGTCAAATATGAGGAAATGTTGATGTCCATGAACGTACATCTCATTTATCTGGTGGACAGCGCCACTAGGAGCACGTTTTGCATATCACATATAGTTTATGCTGGGATATTCGCACCTATCCTAAAATCAGACTTCAAAGTTAGTAAACGATGATAGTTTTGTAGTTCCCTGTTTGAACGTATGGGATTGCTGTAGCAGGTTAATATACATATATATATATACATATATATATATACAGGTTGGCGATAGAAAAAATATATGGTTGCAATTTTATTTTGCCAGCGAAAATACAAACTTCACAATGTGTTTGTGTTTCTTTCTTGTTTTATGACATCAAACTACAATTGTGGTAAATGAATTGTTCTTGACAGCACTGTAACAATTGCAAATTATCAAAGTTGTTTTAATTATAATAACAATAATAATTAATGATTTAGTAATTGCAAACGCAACCGGGTTGATTCGGAAAGAACGCCCATGGGAAGTGACGCAAGCTAACGACAGCGTCATTTGTTTAACATACAACGAAATTATTTATTGTCATGGGATATAAAAGAGTGATGGGATACCATTTTTGGAAGAAAAAATAGCAGTAATCCTGGGGGAAAAAAAGGTGTGCTGAATTCGCACAATATTATTTCATCAAGTGGTTGCACGAAATAAAATCAACTGGATCCAGACACATTTTGAAGTAGAGTATACATATAATTTTAAAAAATGCAACTAGATCCGGGTGATTTTATTGTATGGAGACACTTGACAAATTAAAGCTGAATGAAATAGTGTGTGAAATTTACTCGGAATACTTTGACCAGCACGGAGCAACACACACTACTTTATGAATCACAAGCTCTTAAATAGCAAGTCGAAATAAAATCACAGCTTCAAGTTATATTTGAAGAAAAAAAAACAACTATCCCTTAGTATTGTTAGCTCAAATGGGCTAATCCATTAAATGACATTAGTTAAAGAATAATTAATGGTGATGTTTTCAAAAATATGTGTTCTAACTTACTGGCTGTTGGGAGGAGGAACACAATCAAGAGTGATCCAAAAAAACGTTTCAATAAATGAATGCGGAGAGTGAATTTGACCAATTTAAATTTCACCAAACAATGTGGAGTTTGCTTGTTTTTGTACATTTACTTTTCGTGATGGAAAATATAAAAGTTTATTTTTAAAACGCAAAACCATTTAGTCAATGCTATATTGAAATGTTTGACAACATTGTATGTGTCGAGAAAATTATAGAAAACAATCACGTTCGTGAGAAAGCAATAATGAAGAATTTATGATTCTCACAATGACCACCAATAAATATTAAGAAATTCCTCCAAAATCTTAAAGACTGCATACCTCCAAGGGGTCGAAAGAATCATGAAGCTCATCAACAAAGTCAGACGGACTTTTCTTCAGAGTCTGGTCAGCAGGCAGCGTGTTGTCATTGTAGGAAGACACAAACTTAAAGTCACTGGTTCTGGAGCCCGTTGTCAAGTAGGCGTCATAGTTGTAGGTGCTGCGTAATGTTCCCGTGCCGTCTACATCTGCGTAATTAGGAGGCAGATACGCGCTAGGGATGGCAACTGCTCCATCAAACAACAGTCTGGGCTTTCTCCTGCGACAAAACCTCACAGCCATGACCACCATGATGAAGGTCAGGAAGAAGGTGGACACGGACACCAGCGCGATGATCAGATAAGAGGTCAGCTTGGAGTTCTTCTCGTCATAAGAAATGTCCTTCAGCTCCGGCACCTCGGCCAGGTTATCCGAGATAAGCAAATACATGGAGCAGGTGGCCGACAGAGGTGGCTGTCCGTTATCGTTGATGGCCACAATCAGGTTCTGCTTCATATTGTCAGACTCCAAAATATCCCGTTGGGTCCTGATTTCTCCGCTGTGGAGACCAATGGTGAAAAGTCCCGCTTCTGTGGACTTGAGGATGTGATAGGACAGCCAGGCGTTCTGCCCCGAGTCGGCGTCCACCGCGATCACTTTGGACACCACAGAACCTCCGTGTGCAGCTTTGGGGACCAGTTCGGTCATGAAGGAGTTGCCCTCCGGGGTGGGGTACAGGATCTGAGGAGAGTTGTCATTCACGTCCCAGATGAACACGCTGACGCTCACGTTGCTGCTCAGCGGAGGAGAACCATTGTCCCTGGCCATCACGTGGACTTGGAAACTCCTCAGGTGTTCGTAATCAAAGGACCTGACGGCGTGGATCGCCCCCGTGTCGCCGTTGACAGACACGTAAGAGGACACCGGGGCGCCGTTCACCTCAGCAGGTATGAGAGAATAAATGACTGTGCCATTCTGTCTCCAGTCAGGGTCTTGAGCACTGACAGAGCATAAAGTGGAGCCAGCTTTGTTATTTTCACTCACGTATGCACTGTAGGACTGTTCCTCAAATACGGGCGGGTTGTCGTTGATGTCTCCCACAAACAAGTGGATGCTTTTAAAGGAGGACAGAGGAGGAGAGCCCTCGTCAGTGGCGCTGATTGTAATGTTGTAATCAGACACGAGTTCACGGTCTAGAAGTCCAGTAGTGACCAGAGAATAATAGTTTTTGATAGATGGAACTAACTTGAAGGGGACATTTTGTTGAATGGAGCAATGCACCTGTCCATTCTGCTCAGAGTCTTTGTCCTGCACATTTATGATGCCCACCTCTGTACCAGGTGAAACGTTCTCTGGTATTTGATTAGTCAAAGACTTTAAATTGATTACAGGGGAATTGTCATTTACATCATTAAGTTCAATGATTAATGTTGAATAAGACACTAAACCAAGACCATCTTTAGCACTTATTTGCATTTCATAAGATGAGACTTTCTCATAATCAACAACACCAGCCACTTTCACTTCTCCAGTTTTGGGGTGCAAAGTAAAGACTTTGTTATTGTCATCAGACGCATGGTCAAATGCGTATGTGATTTCACTATTTATTCCTTCATCTCTATCACTTGCACTCACTGTGATCACCATTGTATCAAGAGGTGAGTTTTCAGGCAGACTGGCTTCATACACTGTCTGGCTAAACACCGGGGCGTTATCATTAGCGTCCAACACAGTGACGTGTATTTAGACTGTACCTGATCTCTGAGGAGAGCCGCCATCATATGCAGTCAGCAAGAGCATCATGTCATTTTTATCTTCTCTATCTAATTCTTTGTCTAAAAGCAATTCACAGTATTTACGTCCACCAGCTTTAGTTTTTACATTTAATTTGAAATTATCATTCTCCTGCAAAGTGTAGCTTTGAACAGCATTTTCTCCCATGTCACCATCATGTGCTTCTCCGAGTAGGAAACGCTCCCCCTTATGTGCTGATTCCCGAATTTCTAATTTGAGCATCTCTTCATTGAACTGTGGTGAATTATCATTAATATCTAGAACACGAATACTAATACGGTGTAGCTCTAAGGGGTTTTCCAGTACGAGCTCTTGTTTTAAATTACACGATGCCTTTTTACCGCAAAGCCCTTCTCTGTCGATCCTTTCCTGCACAATCAAGTCACCCGTGTTGAGGTTGACGCCACAGTGCTGGGCGTTGTTATCCTCTGGATCAATGCGTGCTTTGCGAGCAGACAACTGGCCCAAATCAAGTCCCATATCCTTGGCGAGATTCCCGATTACAGATCCACGTTTCATTTCCTCTGGGATAGAGTAGCTCACGTCTCCACTGACGGTGCGGAAGAAAAAGAGCAGAAAAGCAAGGCCGTAGCCAAACGACGCATATCTTTTGTTCTCCATTCCACTGAAAATATTTGTAAGAATTAATTCCATTGTGACCGGAGATGGACAATAACGTCAATATGATTGTCCTTTGGTCAATCCACAGCTTTTACAGTCCAACATTTAGAGCACAGCTCCACAAAACTAAAATCTGGTTTGCGCGTCGACGGAATGGGTGGGAAACTGAGCTGCTTTTGTTCATGAGTACATACTGACCTCTAGAGTGCATTTATCGACATAACACCTAGTTGGTGTTTATGACTGCAAACAAAATCATTCTCAACATAACGAGGATAAGCTGATCATATATTGTAAAAACACATTTGATAATTATTTTTTTTACAAAAAAAACAACCAAGTATAAAAGGGGTTTTATTTTGACAAATAAAATCAACTTAAAGTATAACCTACTTCTAAAATATTGTAATGACCGGTTTTCTAAATTACAAAACCTAAATCGAAGAAAAAGCTGACGAGTCAGTGGAGAAAAAAAAGTTCGAGTCATTTCAGAACTATGGACAGCGAGAGAGCCAGCGGTTTTCCCAACCGGCCGTATTTACCAACGTAGCATAAATTGTTGTAAATATATGAAGCTTCTCAAGCAAAAATATTTAGATTTACAAAGTCTTTAAAGTCCAAGTCTTTTTGTTAAACCAAGTCAATAATTGTGATGCTATACTTGCAAAGTATATATTATTTAGAACGTCTACTTTCTCAATTATGACTCTAGTATTATTAGCCAATAAAAGTCGGACTACGACAGAGAGTGGTTGCCAACCAATCACGTGGCACAGATAGATAATAAAAACAACCATTCTCACTTAATTTCACAGTGAGTAGGAACTGAAACGACATTTCCTGCATCAAAGTCAGACAATGCACCACCACACCATTAGTCACTTCCGCACGAAATTTAGTTTGGCATGTTTGTGAATTTGGTCGACCGTGCTGTGTAATCATGCTGCGCTTTGTATGGCTCAAAAATAGGGCCCAAAAAAATTTTAATGCATAAATATACAGAGAGCCGATACAACTTTTACTTTGCTGATATAAATTCTGTGTCCCAACTAGAAAGATACAATATAAGCGAAGCAGCTAATGTATTTTAAAAGCCTTGATAACTGCCCAACAATGAAACTCTCAACAGTGTGTTTGTCCACAATTCATTGACCCAGACCCAAACATAATACTGCAAACATTAACAACCACACCTATGAAATAAAAATATTCAAAACACTTGAAAAGTCAAAGATTAGCCAGATAATCAACTTCAATGGTCAGCCCTGTTAAAATCCACATTGCATGAATTGGGAAATTAGGTTTTCCTCAAAGAAATCAACTGGAAATTAACAAAATCTCAATCGAAAAAATGATGACAAACTTCTTTCAAAAATTAGGATTGATAGTTTAGATGAGTTGGATTGGAAACGTGTGCTAGAAAAAAATGAATTGTTCAAATTTGATCATGAAATATGATCAGAACACTTGTCATAGCAATAAACTTGGTGGGCAGCGACATATTCCTAATGCATAGAAGAAAGTATTATGGGTATTTACATATCAAAAGCTGCCTACCTCCAGGGGGTCAAACGAATCATGAAGCTCCTCAACAAAGTCACTTGGACTTTTCTTTAGAGTCTGGTCAGCAGCGAGCGTGTTGTCATTGTAAGAGGACACAAACTTAAAGTCGCTGGTTCTGGAGCCCGTTGTCAAGTAGGCATCATAGTTGTAGGTGCTGCGTAAAGTTCCCGTGCCGTCCACATCTGCGTAATTAGGAGGCAGATACGCGCTGGGGATGGCAACTGCTCCATCAAACAACAGTCTGGGCTTTCTCCTGCGGCAAAACCTCACAGCCAGGACCACCATGATGAAGGTCAGGAAGAAAGTGGACACGGATACCAGCGCGATGATCAGATAAGAGGTCAGCTTGGAGTTCTTCTCGTCGTAAGAAATGTCCTTCAGCTCCGGCACCTCGGCCAGGTTATCCGAGATAAGCAAATACATGGAGCAGGTGGCCGAGAGAGGGGGCTGTCCGTTATCTTTGACGGCCACAATCAGGTTCTGCTTCATGCTGTCAGACTCCAAAATGTCCCGCTGGGTCCTGATCTCTCCGCTGTGGAGACCGATGGTGAAAAGTCCCACATCTGTGGACTTGAGGATGTGATAGGACAACCAGGCATTCTGTCCCGAGTCGCCGTCCACCGCGATCACTTTGGACACCACAGAACCTCCGTGTGCAGCTTTGGGGACCAGCTCGGTCATGAAGGAGTTGCCCTCCGGGGCGGGGTACAGGATCTGAGGAGAGTTGTCATTCACGTCCCAGATGAACACATTGACACTCACGTTGCTGCTCAGCGGAGGAGAACCGTTGTCCCTGGCCATCACGTGGACTTGGAAACTCCGCAGGTGTTCGTAATCAAAGGACCTGATGGCGTGGACCGCCCCCGTGTCTCCATTGACAGACACGTAGGAGGACACCGGGGCGCCGTTCACCTCAGCAGGTAAGAGGGAATAAATGACGGTGCCGTTCTGTCTCCAGTCGGGGTCTCGAGCACTGACAGGGCATAAAGTGGAGCCAGCTTTGTTATTTTCACTCACATATGCGCTGTAGGACTGTTCCTCAAACACGGGCGGGTTGTCGTTGATGTCTCCCACGGACAAGTGGATGCTTTTGGAGGAGGACAGAGGAGGAGAGCCCTCATCAGTGGCGCTGATTGTAATGTTGTAGTCTGACACTAGTTCACGGTCAAGAGGCCCAGTGGTCAAAAGAGAATAGTAGTTTTTAATAGAAGGAACTAACTTGAAGGGGACATTTTGTTGAATGGAGCAACGCACCTGTCCATTCTCCTCAGAGTCTCTGTCCTGTACGTTAATAATGCCCACCTCTGTACCAGGTAACACGTTCTCTGCCACTGGATTAGACAGTGATTTTACTTGTATCACGGGAGTGTTATCATTTACATCAGTGACGTCAATTACTACTTTACAGTGTGATGAAAGTCCATAACCGTCTTTAGCATCCACCCGCATTTCATACTTTGAATTACTTTCAAAATCAAGAGAGCCAATGACTTTAATCTCTCCAGTTTTACTATCGATCGAGAATACTTTTCTAGCCTTTTCAGCAATGCGACTAAAATCATAAGTAATTTCACCATTGACACCATTGTCTGCGTCAGTTGCACTCACTGTGACAGCAATAGTTTCCAGCTCTGCATTTTCTGGCAGGCTGGCCTTGTACACATCATGACCAAATACTGGGGCGTTATCATTTGCATCAAGCACCGTGATATGCACTTGTGCCGTTCCTGATCTTTCCGGCTTGCCCCCATCACTGGCAGTGAGCACCAGGCTTAAATCATGTTCTGTTTCACGGTCAAGCTCTTTGTCTAACACCAATTCAAGATTCTTTGATCCATCTGAATTCTCTCGCACCGATAAAACGAAATGTGCATTGTTTTGTAAGAAATATTGTTTAACAGAATTTTGCCCAACGTCGGCGTCATCTGCTTCATTCACGCGATATCGAGTTCCCTTGACAGCGGATTCCCTTATTTCCAGCTTTATTTCATCCTTTGGAAAGACGGGGGAATTGTCATTTACATCCAGAATGAGTACCGTAATACGATGCAGCTCCAACGGGCTTTCTAACACCAATTCATATTTAAGCATACAAGTCAAGCTCTCTCCGCACAGCTCCTCTCTGTCGATCCTCTCCCGAATCACAAAATTTCCCGTTTTGACGTCAAAGTCGCAGTAACGCACATCCCCGTCAACAGTGTCAATACGGGCCTTACGAGAGATCAATGCCCGTCTTTCTAGTCCGAGGTCTTTGGCAATATTCCCAACAATGGATCCGGGTCTCATCTCCTCCGGAACAGAATAGCTGAGCTCTGCAATGGCGATGTCGGCACAAAAAACAAAGCCGTGAAAAAAGATAAGCAGCAGGTGAGCTCGGTGATCCATTTTCACTAAGTAACTATAGAAATTAGTAGTTCAGACGGGGGGGAAATGCACACGTCTGAAAAGAAGTGCAGATCGCTAAACAATAGCTGGTCTGGTTGAATCACGCCTGCTTCATGTGGAGGAGGGAAAAAAACAAATCCACAACATAGTATATACGAGTATAGAGCGACATCTTGAGTCTACTTTGAATATTGCGCGCTAATCTGAGAAGAGAATTAAATACGTATTGCCGTTTTCAATACTGTCTATCAACCCCGTAATTGGTAGCAAATTAAGGGGAGCGACATAAATCAGCACCAAGGACAGCGCCTGTGATGGGGAGACCTGGCCGTTTGGTCTACAGATTTTTCTATCCACAAATGCAGATGTAACCCAGTGACAAAATATGAAAATATCACATCAGCATATTCCTTTCCATTTTTAAAATATCTTCTCTTTATTTATTATTCTGAGAAATTTGGCTCTTGAGATCAAAATTAACCCAGAAGTAACAGGTGAAAATGAGGGCCTGTTAAATAGTTCTGCTAATCTTGTCTGTTTCCCCGTCGAAAGCTAATTCTGCCTCGACAAGCCATAAGCAGTCATGACTGTTTGCCTGTCCGACTCGGCGCTGTAACAACTTAACCGTTGCTACTAGTAGTCCGAAAACCACAACCAATCGCCACCAAAATGCATAAGCACATTCCTTCTATTGTCCAATTCAACCAGTAAAAATGATATTTAAAATGTGACACAAGGGTCGTCACTCCATGTTATATTTTAACATTTACGATAGACCTGTGCAACTATTTTAGAGCTGTATGAATAAGAAAACACTACCATGTTAAATTGACATGCATTCATGGTGATAACAAGGAATTTTCTATTGGAAATACACAGGCCCATTTGTTATTAAAGACATCACACACTCAGAAATAAACCCAAAGCATCAATATGCACTGAAAAGTGACCATCAGTTTCATTTTGGAATTTGTATACATATTGTACACATAAGTTATGCGTACTTTTCGAAAGGAACAAGCTAATTTACCACAATATATTGGGTGATGGACGTTAAACTGTTGATTGTACAGGTGTACCCTACCTCTGGCGAATCGCGCAGCTGATCGAAAACCTCAGCAAAGTCACTCGGGCTTTTCTTCAGAGTCTGGTCAGCAGGTAGCGTGTTGTCATTGTAGGAAGACACAAACTTAAAGTCACTGGTTCTGGAGCCTGTTGTCAAGTAGGCGTCATAGTTGTAGGTGCTGCGTAAAGTTCCCATGCCATCCACATCTGCATAATTAGGAGGCAGATACGCGCTGGGAATGGCAACTGCTCCATCAAACAACAGTCTGGGCTTTCTCCCGCGACAAAACCTCACAGCCAGGACCACCATGATGAAGGTCAGGAAGAAGGTGGACACGGACACCAGCGCAATGATCAGATAAGAGGTCAGCTTGGAGTTTTTCTCGTCGTAAGAAATGTCCTTCAGCTCTGGCACCTCGGCCAGGTTATCTGAGATGAGCAAATACATGGAGCAGGTGGCCGAGAGAGGGGGCTGTCCGTTATCTTTGACGGCCACAATCAGATTCTGCTTCATGCTGTCAGACTCCAAAATGTCCCGCTGGGTCCTGATCTCACCGCTGTCGAGACCGATGGTGAAAAGTCCCGCATCTGTGGACTTGAGAATGTGATAGGACAGCCAAGCGTTCTGCCCCGAGTCGGCGTCCACCGCGATCACTTTGGACACCACAGAGCCTCCATGTGCAGCATTGGGGACCAGCTCGGTCATGAAGGAGTTGCCCTCCGGGGCGGGGTACAGGATCTGAGGAGAGTTGTCATTCACGTCCCAGATGAACACGCTGACGCTCACGTTGCTGCTCAGCGGAGGAGAGCCGTTATCCCTGGCCATCACGCGGACTTGGAAACTCCTCAGGTGTTCGTAATCAAAGGACCTGACGGCGTGGACCGCCCCCGTGTCTCCATTGACAGACACGTAGGAGGACACCGGGGCGCCGTTCACCTCAGCAGGTAAGAGAGAATAAATGACGGTGCCGTTCTGTCTCCAGTCGGGGTCTCGAGCACTGACCGAGCATAAAGTGGAGCCAGCTTTGTTATTTTCACTGACGTATGCGCTGTAGGACTGTTCCTCAAACACGGGCGGGTTGTCGTTGATGTCTCCCACAGACAAGTGGATGCTTTTCGAGGAGGACAGAGGAGGAGAGCCCTCATCAGTGGCGCTGATTGTAATGTTGTAATCAGACACAAGTTCACGGTCGAGTGGCCCAGTCGTCACCAGAGAATAATAGTTTTTGATGGAAGGAATTAACTTGAAGGGGACGTGTTGTTGAATGGAGCAGCGAACCTGTCCATTATTTTCAGAGTCTCTGTCCTGCACATTAATGATGCCCACCTCTGTACCAGGTGACACGTTCTCTGGTATTGGATTTGATAGTGAATTTAAATATATTACAGGGGCGTGATCATTTACATCAGTAAGATCTATAAGGACCTTAGCGTACGAGTTCAATCCCAGTCCATCCTTCGCTACAACCCTCAGTTCAATTATATTTTTCTTTTCAAAGTCTGTCATGCCAGTTACAACAATTTCCCCTGTTTTACTGTTAATTGAGAAAGACTGCAAATCGGCCTGGGAAATAAGTCCAAAATCATAAGTAACATTGCCATTGATCCCATCGTCTGCATCAGTCGCACTTACTTTAACTACCACAGTATTTAAAGGGGAGTTTTCAGCCAGACTGACTTTATAAACATTTTGAGTAAACACAGGGACATTATCATTAGCATCAAGTACAGTGATTTGGAATATTGCAGTCCCTGATCTCTGTGGAGAGCCACCATCCACTGCCTTAAGAAGCAAGCTTATTTGTTGTTGCTTTTCTCTATCAAGTTTATTCCCTAAAACAAGTTGCACTCCATTGCCATCTTCCACAAGAGTAAAGTATTCGTTCTTTTCCAAAATGTATTTCTGAACTGAATTTTTACCAATGTCGGCATCATGAGCTTCTTCAATTAAGAATGGAGTCCCCTTTTCTGCTGATTCGCTGATTTCCATCACGATTACGTCCCTTTTAAACTGCGGGGCGTTATCATTTATGTCTTGAACATGTATATGTATTCGATGTAATTGCAATGGATTCTCGAGCACAAGCTCCTGGGTTACAACACACGTTGGTTTAGGGCCACAGAGGCTCTCTCTATCAAGCCGCTCGGCAACATTCACATCACCAGTTCTCAAATTGAGGGCACAAAAGCGGTCGTGATTCCCTTCACTAAAGCGAGCCTTGCGCGCTGACAGTGTATTTACACCCAGACCGAGGTCTTTGGCTATATTTCCAATCACAGTTTCCGGTTTCATTTCCTCCGGTATGGAATAACTGACCTCGGCAGATATAGGATGAAGCACAAGGAGAAAGACGACAAAGCGCGTAGACAGGCCAAGCCTCCTCAAAAAGACTTCGAGATCCATCCTTTCAGATGAAAATGTAATCCAAAAGGGAAAACGAATATCCTGGTTTATGTCCCGTTCAAATTGACAATTATGAGTTTTCTGGAGCGCTGGAATGAGACAAATGCTCGACTAGAAACCAACACCGTGATTCTGCAGCCACAGAAGCACAAAGCACTGGAGCAACGGGCGGAGATCTACAACGAATATTGCAACAATACCAATAAATTGTTAGACAGCGACACTGCGCGTCCATTTATATAGAGCATGTGATTAAATGGCAAGGGTGACACTATAACTGCATTAGCCTCCACGAATAAAATCGTAATTATAACCCTCGATGGCGGATTTATTTTTTTCAATCGATATGGTAAAACACAGGGGCAAATTTTAAAACAACACTATGAAAAACTGCGTTAATATGTAGCTACGATTAAATGACCAACATCGTTTCGAGATAACATAGAATGTTTCATGCATAAGCAGCACGATGAATGAGGGCCTTTTAGCTCATTGGAGCACGGCCGGCCTGTGCGTCATGACGTCGTCGCCGCGGATTTTTTCGTCATGCATACACACGTCCACACCGTCACTCACACGCAAACATTCACACCGTCACATGTGGGTATTGAACTCACGATGTCGGCACACAAGACAAGCAAGTGTACCCCTACACCATCAGGGACTCCCGGATATAAACCTTTACTACCCCAAACCATGGGATCGAAAATGATATTTGCAGTACAAATCTGCACCATTTTTTGCAACAACAGGGGTATTTTTTTTCCATGTCACACATGGCAAAAGTTTTTAATAACCCAAAAACAACGTGACATCACAAACCATCATAGATGGGACTAAAACGAATTAGAGCATGGCTCCTTGTTCCTACAATCACAGCAAGTTGGGGGGTTTTCCCGGTTCCGACATTTTCATAATCTATTGTACTGTAACTCATAAATTATGGGATCAGAAATTATAATATTTGTAGCAGAAAACAAGCACAAATACAATTTGGTCACTCTGGACTATGCAGCAGACTGGGTGATCATTTTAAAAAATAAAAAAAATAAAACAGCACAACGACGATTTTAGCGACACAAACCACCACCTTAAAAACACCAATGACAGTGAGTAGCCTATATTTCATTGGCTTAGGGCAGGGGTGTCCAAACCTTTTCTAAAGGGGGCCAGATTTGGCAAGATGAAAATGTATAGGGGTTGACCTATATGATATTCCTCGAACCTCGATCCTTTGCTGTGCTGTCTGCAGATAGGTTAATATTGCAAATCTATTGTCAATTGCATTACCTGGACAGTTAAAGATTAAAATAATAAATGAAATACAAATGAACGATTTTATGAAAGTTGAATGATTTTATTTTTTTTTGCAAGTACAAAACCTTCAACGCATGAAATCACAAAACAATAATAAATCATGTTTTTGCACCACTTTGCACTCCATGCATTAAATTAAAGATAATTTTTACTTGTTTTATCACGTATTCTAAGCATTTTTAGCTCATTAAATCATGAACTATAACACAAATTAATATTTTAAATACCAATTGTATCATGTCAGAATTTTAATCCAAATGAAATAATTCTCCGCTTTGTCTTTGTTTTAAACTTCATCCACAACAAAATACTTCGTAATCACAAATTATTAATCCATAGTTTTGTCTTTGTTTGCAATCACTGAGTGGGCGGCGCGGACGCGCAGTAGTGTTTGTGGAGTTAGTGATAGACAGCGCTCACCAGTATTTTGCCTTTCCCTGTGCAGCGTCACTAAAAGCGTCTCTGATTTTAGAGTCTCCTAGTCCTTGAACTGCGGACATTTGAATGAGGAAGTGTCAGTGTTCTTGATGTTCTTGCAAACTGGCACCTGTGTGCGCGTGAACTGGGAAGGGACCGGGGAGAACGCGCTCGCACCCGATCATGAGCGCTCGCTCATGTGCGCGTTCCCGTTCGGAGGAGTTTAATTTCTGTGGCTTGCTCTGGGGCGCGCAGCTCCGCGCGACAGTGCCAGCGGGCCACTTATTATTTATTTTATGACACAATGCTTCGGGCCGGTCTAAATTTAGACAAGGGAGGATTTAGCCCGCAGGCCGGCTTTCGTGCATGGGCTAGTTTAGGGGGTTAAAGTCACGCAAATATCAACTAAATATTTCACGTTCGAAAATGCAGGATTATATTGGATACGTGAATCAAGAGGAAACATTCAATCCCCGAGTACAGCTGTCAAAGTGATAACCTCACAAAGTTAAACATCTCATAGAACTGAAAGGACTTCGATCAAGAATCAACTATGTGCAATGTGTGATGTTTTGAAAGCATAAGGAAATAGAACACATAGGATTTCATCCATCCATCCATCCATCCATCCATCCATCCATCCATCCATCCATCCATCCATCCATCCATCCATCCATCCATCCATTTTCTATACTGCTTGTTCATTTAGACAATATTCTTAATAGAAGGAAATCAAATAAAAATGTTTTATGGTCTGTGAAGAAACAAATATTTGTAATAGCATATAATGTCTTTTCTTGTCTAGTGTATATGGCATTATAGTTTTGACCCCTGTAATATCGAGCTGAGGCGATGAACAAAAATTAATGGAACATATGCATGTTCAGACTTTTCACCAATGAAAAGTGTGCTTTTGTTTTTGTTATAACGGCAATTAAGCCTACCATCTTATAGAACGTGGGTAAAAGATACATTTAGTATTCCTACCTCGTCAACATCACCAAAAGCCTCAAGAAATTCTGTTGGGCTTTTCCTCAGCGTCTGGTCAGCAGGCAGCGTGTTGTCATTGTAAGAAGACACAAACTTAAAGTCACTGGTTCTCGAGCCCGTTGTCAAGTAGGCGTCATAGTTGTAGGTGCTGCGTAAAGTTCCTGTGGCGTCCACATCTGCGTAATTAGGAGGCAAATACGCGCTGGGGATAGCAACTGCTCCATCAAACAACAGTCTGGGCTTTCTCCTGCGACAAAACCTCACAGCCAGGACCACCATGATGAAGGTCAGGAAGAAGGTGGACACGGACACCAGCGCGATGATCAGATAAGAGGTCAGCTTAGAGTTCTTCTCGTCGTAAGAAATGTCCTTCAGCTCCGGCACCTCGGCCAAGTTATCCGAAATAAGTAAATACATGGAGCAGGTGGCCGAGAGAGGGGGCTGTCCGTTATCTCTGACGGCCACAATCAGGTTCTGCTTCATGCTGTCTGACTCCATAATGTCCCGCTGGGTCCTAATCTCGCCGCTGTGGAGGCCAATGGTGAAAAGTCCCGCATCTGTGGACTTGAGGATGTGATAGGACAGCCAGGCGTTCTGTCCCGAGTCGGCGTCCACCGCGATCACTTTGGACACAACAGAGCCTCCATGTGCAGCTTTGGGGACCAGCTCGGTCATAAAGGAGATGCCCTCCGGGGCGGGGTACAGGATCTGAGGAAAGTTGTCGTTCACGTCCCAAATGAACACGCTGACGCTCACGTTGCTGCTCAATGGAGGAGAACCGTTGTCTCTGGCCATGACGTAGACTTGGAAACTCCTCAGGTGTTCGTAATCAAAGGACCTGATGGCGTGGATCGCCCCCGTGTCACCGTTGACAGACACGTAGGAGGACACCGGGGCACCGTTCACCTCAGCAGGTAAGAGGGAATAAATGACGGTGCCGTTCTGTCTCCAGTCGGGGTCCTGAGCACTGACCGAGCATAAAGTGGAGCCAGCTTTGTTATTTTCAGTCACGTATGCGCTGTAGGACTGTTCCTCAAACACGGGCGGGTTGTCGTTGATGTCTCCCACAGACAAGTGGACGCTTTTCGAGGAGGACAGAGGAGGAGAGCCCTCATCGGTGGCGCTGATTGTAATGTTGTAGTCTGACACAAGTTCACGGTCGAGTGTCCCAGTCGTCACCAGAGAATAGTAGTTTTTTATAGAAGGAACTAACTTGAAGGGGACATTTTGTTGAATGGAGCAGCGGACCTGTCCATTCTGCTCAGAGTCTCTGTCTTGCACATTAATGATGCCCACCTCTGTGCCAGGTGACACATTCTCTGCTACTGGATTGGTCAGTGACATTAAATTGATCAAAGGGGCGTTGTCATTTAAGTCAGTAATATCTATTAAAACTTTGGCATAGGAAGTCAATCCCAAACCATCTTTAGCTTCCACTTTAATTTCAAAAGAAGCAATTTCTTCGAAATCAATCAAACCAGTTACTTTAATTTCCCCAGTGGTGGGATCAATATTAAATAAATTATGTTCATCAGATACATGGCCAAAATCATAACTCACATTCCCATTCACCCCTTCATCTGCATCAGTTGCACTAACATTAATAACTATTGTACCCGGGACAGAATTTTCAGGCAGACTGGCTTTATAAACAGCCTGGCTGAACACTGGGGCGTTATCATTAGCATCCAGCACAGTAACGCGTATGGCTACTGTGCCTGATCTCTGAGGAGAGCCGCCATCTAAAGCTGTGAGAAGCAAATTCATCTCACTTTGCTTTTCTCGGTCCAGTTTTTTTTCTAAGACAAGCTCAACTTTATTGTTGTCAACAGTGAGAATAAAATTGTTATTATTTTGCAGAGCGTACCTTTGAACAGCATTTTGGCCTATATCTGCATCATGAGCCTCCTCAATTGAAAAACGGGTTCCCTTTTCAGCTGACTCCTGTATTTCCATTACAATCAAATTATTTTTAAATTTTGGAGCGTTGTCATTGACATCTTGAATGTGGAGATTTATGCGATGAAGCTCAAGAGGATTTTCTAACACCAAATCCATTTTAACAGTGCAAGATGGTTTCTTCCCGCAAAGGCTTTCTCTATCTATTCTCTCCGATGTGATCAAATCTCCCGTGCTCAAACTAATCTCAAAATACTGCTTACGTGTCCCGGCAACATTAACACGGGCATTTCGTGTAGAAAGCGTCCTCGGATCAGCACCAAGTTCTTGTCCGATATTTCCAACAACCGACAGACGTTTCATCTCCTCAGGAAAAGAATAGCTCAGATCCCCGTAGACGAGTTGCACCAGAAAAAAGACGGCAAGCAGAACCATCAGACAACACTTTGAGAGTTCGAGATGTTCCATGTTGACAAAATCTGCCCAAAAGAGATGGCATAAAAAATATTCCACACCGGTTGACGTCCCACACGCATAAGTATATCGGCACAAAAATGTCTAGTCCTGTTTTAACCACCCGCAGCAGAACAAAGCAGTCTGAGGCGTGAGAGAAGATGGTTCGCCTTGTACAGGTCAACAGTGACACCAGGAGTCGACTTTTATTATTGTCAAACAGTCCTAATAAACCTGAAAAATATTAAAAGATGTTTAGGGGGCAAATCCTTTTCTTTTTTTGTATTTGTGGAGTGAAAACATAGGTGTATTGTGTTATCATCCATTACTGCCATTAAGTTATCAATATCTATTATGACGCAATTTCAGAAACAACTATAATTATAATTAAACAACCATACACTCGTTGAATAAAACGGCAAGAACTGGGAAGAAACCTGTAATAGCTGTGTGACAGAAACTACAATATTGTGAGTAAGCACCACGGACAGTTACATCCGTATTTTGAAAGAAACGCGTCACAAACTAACAGGGAAGTTTTACCGCTGTGCAGTATAGGCAGCAAAAACAAACAAACAAACAAATAAACAAACAAGCAAAGAAAAATACAACATCACATCCTGAGAGTGGATGACACAAAAACAGACAATTGCAACTCTGATTATCCGACACGAGTCGCAGTGGGTGGACAGGCTACTTCACACCATTCAAAATGAAACTTAGTTGAAGCCAAATCGTGAAGATATTTGTTGTTAGACTAAAATTGACTATGCAACAATAAAGTAAAGGTAACATTTTTTTATTTTATTTAAAAGACTTATGTATTGGAATGCAGTAGGGAACAATACCCATTATCCATAGCAGTCACTTTCAAGCTGCTTAATCACAAGGAGCTCGCAACCATAACCAACACTATCCTACAACAAAGATCAAGATTTCCACAGCTTCAACAAACACAATTTACCAATGAAGAAAAAAATGAGTCCCATTTTCTATACAGCTTTTATGCACATTATTCACCAGTGACTTAAATTTATCCCAGCTGACTTTGCCAGTCTACAACCATTCACATGTGCAACACATTCAACATGCATGTTTTAGGGATATGAGAGGAAACTGGAGTACCAGGAGAAATTCCATGCAAAAATGGGCTAAACATGAAAACTCCACACAAGTTCCAAGTCCAGATTTGTCCAGTAATTCTAATTTATTTAGAGGATTATCTGATTCCTTCCACACTTCAAAGATACATCCAAACAAGCATCCATAGTAGCTGTGCTAACATTTCTGGATAATTCAAGAAATCAAGCTACTATGTCAGCTTGTAAACAGTTATTTTGACAGCACTGTTAACATTTGCAGATAATATAAAAAAGAGTTTCTGATGTGTTTTGATAATTCGTCAACAAAAAGCCGTGATGACCAGTAGTCAAGCATGGAGGGAAAAATGTCACACTCATTGTGACATACAATATTTTACCAGGCCAAATGGTGAACAGCCATTCATGGCCATTAGGCATTCTGATTACATACAGTTTTCTGCAGTAATATATTAAGTGCAAGTTTAATATTGCAAATCGACAGAAGTGTCAGAAAAAGTACAGAAAATGTACTTGACTAAAAAACTTGACTAAACAGAGAATTATTCTAAAACGAGGGCATCAAGATGAAGTGAAAAAAACAAAAACAATTAACAGTCTTCATTAGAATGACTCCTACCTCTTCAGAGGACCCAAGATCTTCAAAAGGATCCGCAAAATCACTTGGACTTTTCTTCAGAGTCTGGTCAGCAGGCAGCGTGTTGTCATTATAGGAAGATACAAACTTAAAATCACTGGTTCTCGAGCCCGTTGTCAAGTAGGCGTCATAGTTGTAGGTGCTGCGTAAAGTTCCCGTGCCGTCCACATCAGCGTAATTAGGTGGCAGATACGCGCTGGGGATGGCAACTGCTCCATCAAACAAAAGTCTGGGCTTTCTCCTGCGACAAAACCTCACAGCCAGGACCACCATGATGAAGGTCAGGAAGAAGGTGGACACGGACACCAGCGCGATGATCAGATAAGAGGTCAGCTTGGAGTTCTTCTCGTCGTAAGAAATGTCCTTCAGCTCTGGCACCTCGGCCAGGTTATCCGAGATGAGCAAATACATGGAGCAGGTGGCTGAGAGAGGGGGCTGTCCGTTATCTTTGACGGCCACAATCAGGTTCTGCTTCATGCTGTCAGACTCCAAAATGTCCCGCTGGGTCCTGATCTCCCCACTGTGGAGACCGATGGCGAAAAGTCCTGCATCTGTGGACTTGAGGATGTGATAGGAAAGCCAGGCATTCTGTCCCGAGTCGGCGTCCACCGCGATCACTTTGGACACCACAGAGCCTCCGTGTGCAGCTTTGGGGACCAGCTCGGTCATGAAGGAGTTGCCCTCCGGAGCGGGGTACAGGATCTGCGGAGAGTTGTCATTCACGTCCCAGATGAACACGCTGACGCTCACGTTGCTGCTCAGTGGAGGAGAGCCGTTGTCTCTGGCCATCACGAGGACTTGGAAACTCCTCAGGTGTTCGTAATCAAAGGACCTGACGGCGTGGATCGCCCCCGTGTCTCCGTTGACAGACACATAGGAGGACACCAGGGCGCCGTTCACCTCAGCAGGTAAGAGAGAATAAATGACGGTGCCATTCTGTCTCCAGTCAGGGTCTTTAGCACTGACAGAGCATAAGGTGGAGCCAGCTTTGTTATTTTCACTCACGTATGCGCTGTAGGACTGTTCCTCAAACACGGGCGGGTTGTCGTTGATGTCTCCCACGGACAAGTGGACGCTTTTCGAGGAGGACAGAGGAGGGGAGCCCTCGTCGGTGGCGCTGATTGTCATGTTGTAGTCTGACACTAGTTCGCGGTCCAGAGGCCCAGTAGTGACCAGAGAATAATAGTTTTTGATGGAAGGAACTAACTTGAAGGGGACATTTTGTTGAATGGAGCAGTGGACAAGTCCATTTTTTTCAGAGTCTCTGTCCTGCACATTAATGATGCCCACCTCTGTGCCAGGTGACACGTTCTCTGCTACTGGATTGGTCAGTGACTTTAAATTGATCACAGGGCCGTTGTCATTTACATCAGTAATGTCTATCACAATTTTAGCATATGATGTGAGCCCTAATCCATCTTTTGCTTGCACTTTCATTTCATAAGAATTATTCTCCTCATAATCAATCTCACCTGAGAGCTTAATTTCACCACTTTTGGGGTCAATTGTGAAGACAATTTTGTCGTCATTCGAAAGGTGGCCAACATTGTATGTTATGTCACCGTTTATGCCTTCGTCAGCATCAGAAGCGCTGACATTAATAATTACTGTATCTTGTGGAGAATTTTCAGGCAGACTGGCTTTATAAACAGCCTGGCTGAACACTGGGGCGTTATCATTAGCATCCAGCACAGTGATGTGTATGACTACTGTGCCTGATCTCTGAGGAGAACCTCCATCTAAAGCTGTGAGAAGCAAATTCATCTCACTTTGCTTTTCTCGATCAAGCTTATTTTCGAGAATAAGTTCAACCTTGTTGTTGTCAACAGCAAGAATAAAGTTTGCATTTCTTTGTAGAATGTAACGCTGAACAGCATTTTGACCTACATCTGCATCATGGGCCTCCTCGATTGCAAAACGACTGCCCTTTTCTGCCGACTCTCTTATTTCCATTTCAATTAAATGGTCATGGAATTTAGGAGAATTGTCGTTTATATCTTGAATATGAAAACTTACACGTTGAAGCTCCAAAGGATTTTCTAAAACCAGATCGACTTTTATGACACATGAAGGTTTCGTTCCACAAATGCTTTCTCTGTCAATCCTCTCTGACGTGATCAGGTCTCCGGTGCTCAGATTGATTCCATAATAATGTTTGCGTGTTTCCTCAAAATCAAATCGAGGCTTCCGGGCTGCAAAAGTCACCAAATCCGCTCCAAGATCTTTTGCTATATTTCCGACAACAGAGCCCCGTTTCATCTCCTCTGGAACGGAATAACTCAGGTCTCCATAAACGAGGGACACCATTGCGACGAAGGAAACAAAGCAGATCGGAAAAAACACGGAAAATCCTTTGTGTCCCATCTTGACGCAAAACACGTCCGATGATTAGGCAAATGGAAGTGCAGCTCCAGCGGAAAATACTACCCAAATAAATCAACAATTTTTGCCACAAAACATCAGCGAATACGGTCGGCAAAAATAAATGCCTATTCACGACCGTAAATCCGGTCAAATATGCCTGCAGTAATGGGTGGAGTGGTGCATCTACGTTCTGCAAGCCGAGAGCGACATCATCAGTCCATTTTTTTTCTTACACTCATAAGAAATAGTTATACAGCCTATTCTTTTTTTGGGGGGGGGGGGGGGGGGGGTGCGTTGTCTTATGAATATTTGAATAAATAACGCGATATTGGTGATGTACAGAAATGAAAAGGAATGTCTTGTGTAACACGTGATTTAGTCACCAATTGGTATTTTGATTTTTATATATCATTTAAGGGATTATAAATTGTTTCATAACATTTATTATTTTCTTAACATGCTGTAATGATGTGCACATTTATGTTGATCCTGTTTACGTGATGTTTGTGAATTGCTCTGATACGCCCTTTTTGTGGGGGCGGGTGAAAAGAGAAAATGAGGGAACGTGAGGGCGTGTGTTGAATTGTTGGGTGAAAAAGAATAAAGGGGTGGCTGAATTCAAGTCTTGCCGTGTCGGTAATTATTCAGCAAAGAAGGCACCAGAAAGGTACAGCACTGGAACCTTATTGTATTCCGCCATACTACGGCAAGAACAACAACATTTAAGGATAACACATTTTCCAAATGCATAAAAGTCCGTGCAAATTAAAAGGAGATTTAGAACGATCAATAAGAACTTGTATAAAAATTCAAATTCTGCTTGAGAGTTTTTCTCCACAGATCGAAGCTCATTTAAATATTATTAGATAAGTCATACTCACTTTTGTTACGATTTCATGTATGGTAAATGAATAAATAAGTTGATGACGTGTTAGAGATTTTCTTGCAGATGGAACTGAACTTTTGTTTCTTTACAGCTAAGTTAAACAAACGTTAACAACGAATATGGTTAGATGTATCGGAGGGGGAAGTAAAAGTGGCCAGAATAAAAATAGATGTAGAAAGTAGAAAGCAAGAAATATTGATGGGCAAATATAGTACGGTGAATAGGTAGTGTTAGATGCAAAAGTGGTTAATTAAAGCATCATATTTGACACGTATGAAAATAATTCATTATGAAAATGGCTATCCTTTCAACAAGACCAGTCCGTCATAGAAGAATTTAGGTCTGTCAGCTTTCAAGACAAGTTCTGAATTTATCCTACCTCTGAGGAAGTCTCCAGATCTTCAAAGGGATCCGCAAAATCACTTGGACTTTTCTTCAGAGTCTGGTCAGCAGGCAGCGTGTTGTCATTGTAGGAAGACACAAACTTAAAGTCACTGGTTCTCGAGCCCGTTGTCAAGTAGGCGTCATAGTTGTAGGTGCTGCGTAAAGTTCCCGTGCCGTCCACATCTGCGTAATTAGGAGGCAGATACGCGCTGGGGATGGAAACTGCTCCATCAAACAAAAGTCTGGGCTTTCTCCTGCGACAAAACCTTACAGCCAGGACCACCATGATGAAGGTCAGGAAGAAGGTGGACACGGACACCAGCGCGATGATCAGATAAGAGGTCAGTTTGGAGTTCTTCTCGTCGTAAGAAATGTCCTTCAGCTCCGGCACCTCGGCCAGGTTATCCGAGATAAGCAAATACATGGAGCAGGTGGCCGAGAGAGGGGGCTGTCCGTTATCTTTGATGGCCACGATCAGATTCTGTTTCATGCTGTCGGACTCCAAAATGTCCCGCTGGGTCCTGATCTCTCCGCTGTGAAGACCGATGGTAAAAAGTCCCGCATCTGTGGACTTGAGGATGTGATAGGACAGCCAGGCGTTCTGTCCTGAGTCAGCATCCACCGCAATCACTTTGGACACCACAGAACCTCCTTGTGCAGCTTTGGGGACCAGCTCGGTCATGAAGGAGTTGCCCTCCGGGGCCGGGTACAGGATCTGAGGAGAATTGTCATTCACGTCCCAGATGAACACTCTGACGCTCACGTTGCTGCTCAGTGGAGGAGAGCCATTGTCTCTGGCCATCACGAGGAGTTGAAAACTCCTCAGGTGTTCGTAGTCAAAGGACCTGACGGCGTGGATTGCCCCCGTGTCTCCGTTGACAGACACGTAGGAGGACACTGGGGCGCCGTTCACCTCAGCAGGTATGAGAGAATAAATGACGGTGCCGTTCTGTCTCCAGTCGGGGTCTTGAGCACTGACAGAGCATAAGGTGGAGCCAGCTTGGTTATTTTCACTCACATATGCGCTGTAGGACTGTTCCTCAAACACGGGCGGGTTGTCGTTGATGTCTCCCACGGACAAGTGGACGCTTTTTGACGAGGACAGAGGAGGAGTGCCCTCGTCAGTGGCGCTGATTGTAATGTTGTAGTCTGACACTAGTTCGCGGTCAAGAGGCCCAGTCATCACCAGAGAATAATAGTTTTTAATGGAAGGAACTAGCTTGAATGGGACATTTTGTTGAATGAAGCAGCGGACCTGTCCGTTCTTTTCAGAGTCTCTGTCCTGCACATTAATGATGCCCACCTCTGTGCCAGGGGACACGTTCTCTGGTACTGGATTAGATAGTGATTTTAAATTGATCAAAGGAGCGTTATCATTTACATCAGTGATATCTATGATAACTTTACTGTAGGATGTAAGCCCCAAACCATCTTTAGCTTCAACACTCATCTCATACGAAGTTTTCTCTTCAAAGTCAATTAAACGCATTACTTTAATTGCACCTGTTGTCGGCTCAATAGAAAATGCATCAATATAATCATCTGAGATGTGGCCAAAGTCATATGTCACCTCTCCATTCACTCCATCATCAGCATCAGTTGCACTAACTTTAATTACCATTGAATCTGGAGGAGAGTTTTCAGGCAGACTAGCTTTATAAATGGCTTTGCTGAACACTGGAGCATTATCATTAGCATCCAGCACAGTGACGTGTATAACTACCGTACCTGATCTCTCAGGAGAGCCACCATCTAAAGCTGTGAGAAGCAAATTCATCTCACTTTGCTTTTCTCTGTCCAGTTTATTTTCTAAGACAAGCTCAACCTTGTTGTTGCCAACAGCAAGCATAAAGTTCGCATTTCTTTGTAGACTGTATCTTTGAACTGCATTTTGGCCTATATCTGCATCATGAGCCTTCTCAATGGAGAAACGACTGCCCTTTTCTGCAGACTCACTAATTTCCATTTCAATCAAATTCTTTTTAAATTTGGGATAGTTGTCATTGACATCTTGAATATGAAGACTCACGCGATGAAGCTCAAGAGGATTTTCTAAAACCAGATCCAATTTTATCACACATGAGGGTTTTTTGTCACAAAGGCTCTCTCTGTCAATTCTCTCCTCTGTGATCAAATCTCCCGTGCTCAGATTAATCACACAATATTGCTTACTTGTCCCTTCAACATCAATGCGAGCATTTCGTGCAGACAACGTCCTCGGATCCGCACCCAGATCTTTTGCTAAATTTCCAACAACAGACGTGCGTTTCATTTCCTCTGGAAGAGAGTAGCTCAGATCTCCGCCGACGAGGCGCGTTAGAGCAAAGACGACAAAAACATACATCAGACGGCGAAGAGAGAAATCCTCGACTCCCATGTTTAGAGAAAGAATCCAAAAGGTGTCAAGATCAGAAAATGCAACGCTGCACTCAATTCCAAATTCCACAGTAGTCGCCGCAAAATATTCTCAACGTTCGAACCATCCGCAGAAGGACAAAGCAACTAAAATCCGTGCATTAGAGGGGGACTTCATGCGGGTTTCCGTTTCATAGGCCAACAGCGACGCCAAGAGTACATTTTTGTCCACAGCACTAAATGCGTGCATGAAAATCATTTAAATGTATTCAATACCTGTGTTCTCTGAATTAGCCATTCAAAGGTTTCACTTCCCCAGTAAGTCTTTTATGAAAAATAGCAATAGTCTTCGGTTTTGCAAATATTATGTCACAACGTATGCAAAGCATTGTTATTTCCATCGACTAGTATAATACAGTATGCACCTGTGTCCATTAGTCATACGTCTTGGAGTGTATTATAGCACATGAGTCAAAGGTGAGTTATTTACTTGGAATAAATTGATAATAGATAGTTATTTCTAACTAAATAAGCAATGTTACATTCCTGACGTATAATGTAATCGCCATAGGTTTGATATGAACCTATTTCTCATTTGTAGGATTCCTACAAACAAAATTGAAGTGCCGTTCAGTTGCGACTTCTGTTTCAGCACCATGGACAGTCACCTTGAGTTTTTGACACCTTTGAACATTAAAAAAAAAAAAACAAGGGGGGGGAGGGTCCGTAACTGTTCTTATCGAAACCTCCGTTTTTCTATGGACGGCAAGTCACAAGAAGCAAGCCAAGTAAACCTATTGTTAAAAACTAACCTTCCAAAACATATGCATACCTTTATTTTTAACGCACAAATCCCATAGCTATAAACAAAAATGAAGAGCATCGGATTAAGACTGAGAATTAAAGTAAAATTACAATACATTTGGGCAGATTAAGGTTACAAACTTCGACAAGTATCACTCAATTCTACACTCGGAACAAACACCAAAAATGACAACTACAGAAGACTATGTGCTAGTGACGCGTCTATCGGTTGGGAGAAAAAGACCTTAGAAAAGGTAGAGCGACAAATCATTTAAACAGTAACACACGGCAGTGTCAAGTTAGAAAGAGAAAACGAAGAAAGAAAATAGAATAAAGGAAAATAAGACTAATTCCCTTGTTTGGACATTGCACATTTATGACAGTCAGGTATTTTGTGTAACAAATACGTCTATTTCTTTACGATAACTATCGTTTTTGTACGTGTTAGAAAGGCTTTATGTTGATGCTGGACATAAATATGTATTTTGTATTGATTACTGTTCTATACGTATTTGATCATTTTCCGTCGTGCTGACGTTACGTCACCACATCTAATTATCGCGTAAATTGTTCAGTGCTGCTGTGCGTCTTTGACCCAGCGTGAGCACACTGTATGGTGTTTAGTATCGCTGATATTGTCCATTTTTGCGCTGCCGTTAGGCCGTTTGTGACTTGTTTAGCTCGCGCCGTTTGATTGACAGCTCCCGGCGCTCTCCTTTTAAGTTTGCCTCGTATCTGGCTGAGTGTCATAAGTATTGTAACTCATGCGTTGTATTGTTCCTTTCTGTTGCAGAACCACACGTGCTCACAAAAATACCCACACGCATACACATGCATACACATTCGCATTCATTCACGTCCCTGCATCATCGCAACGTGTGCCTATGTCCATTTGCCTGTATGCCCATTTGACCATCAGCGCCTGTTACTTGCTTGTACCCGCAACTCATTAAAGCTGAACTGAACAACAGCTTCATCTCCTGTGTTCTGACCGACACCCGGGGGCGAAAAGAACAGACCCCATCGAAGCCAACACCTTTACAGTCCGGGCTCCCCGACAGTATGTGTACTAAGGTGCACGGTAAGGGAATATATCACATTTTATTCAGCCCTTGGACAGTAAATGTCTGAAAGTTAAACATTTTAAAATTGCCATTGCCTTGAGTTGTCTTTATGGACCACACACTAAAAAATTTGAAAGTTGCCCATCCAATGAGAAGGAATAAACAAAGGGTATTATAAAGTAAAAAAGAAAACTGAATATGAATCATTGAATCAATGCGTTCCTTAATTGAGAAAACGACACCTACCTCTTCAGTCGCAACAATATCTTCAAAAGGATCAGCAAAGTCACTTGGGCTTTTCTTCAGTGTCTGGTCAGCAGGTAGCGTGTTATCGTTGTAAGAAGACACAAACTTAAAGTCACTGGTTCTGGAGCCTGTTGTCAAGTAGGCGTCATAGTTGTAGGTGCTGCGTAAAGTTCCTGTGCCATCAACATCTGCATAATTAGGAGGCAGATATGCGCTGGGGATGGCAACTGCTCCATCAAACAACAGTCTGGGCTTTCTCCTGCGACAAAACCTCACAGCCAGGACCACCATGATGAAGGTCAGGAAGAAGGTGGACACAGACACCAGCGCAATGATCAGATAAGAGGTCAGCTTGGAGTTCTTCTCGTCGTAGGATATGTCCTTCAGCTCCGGCACCTCGGCCAAGTTATCCGAAATAACCAAATACATGGAGCAGGTGGCCGAGAGAGGGGGCTGTCCGTTATCCTTGATGGCCACAATCAGGTTCTGCTTCATGCTGTCAGACTCAGAAATGTCCCGCTGGGTCCTTATCTCTCCGCTGTGGAGACCGATGGTGAAAAGTCCCGCATCTGTGGACTTGAGGATGTGATAGGACAGCCAGGCGTTCTGTCCCGAGTCAGCATCCACCGCGATGACTTTGGACACCACAGAGCCTCCGTGTGCAGCTTTGGGGACCAGCTCTGTCATGAAGGAGTTGCCCTCCGGGGCGGGGTAAAGGATCTGAGGAGAGTTGTCGTTCACATCCCAGATGAACACACTGACGCTCACGTTGCTGCTCAGCGGAGGAGAACCGTTGTCCCTAGCCATCACGTGTACTTGAAAACTCCTCAGATGTTCGTAATCGAAGGACCTGACGGCATGGATCGACCCCGTGTCTCCGTTGACAGACACGTAGGAGGACACCGGGGAGCCGTTTACCTCAGCAGGTAAGAGGGAATAAATCACGGTGCCATTCTGTCTCCAGTCAGGGTCTTTAGCACTGACAGAGCATAAGGTGGAGCCAGGTTTGTTATTTTCACTCACGTATGCACTGTAGGACTGTTCCTCAAACACGGGCGGGTTGT
The DNA here is from genome assembly GCF_901709675.1 of Syngnathus acus. Lineage (NCBI taxonomy): Eukaryota > Metazoa > Chordata > Actinopteri > Syngnathiformes > Syngnathidae > Syngnathus > Syngnathus acus. Next base: position 16,461,981 of record NC_051095.1, on the reverse strand, counting down.
CGTTGATATCTCCCACAGACAAGTGGACACTTTTTGAGGAGGACAGAGGAGGAGAGCCCTCGTCAGTGGTGCCGATTGTAATGTTGTAGTCTGACACTAGTTCACGGTCCAGAAGTCCAGTGGTCACCAGAGAATAATAGTTTTTGATAGAAGGAACTAACTTAAAGGGGACATTTTGTTGAATGGAGCAGTGGACAAGTCCATTTTTTTCAGAGTCTCTGTCCTGCACATTAATGATGCCCACCTCTGTGCCAGGTGAAACGTTCTCTGGTACTGGATTGGTTAGTGACATTAAATTGATCACAGGAGCGTTGTCATTTACATCAGTAATATCTATTAAGACTTTGGCATAGGAGGTCAGTCCCAAACCATCTTTAGCTTGTACACTAAGTTCAAATGAAATTTCTTCCTCAAAATCAACTAAACCAGTTATTCTAATTATACCTGTTAATGGGTCAATAGAAAAGACAGTCACCTCATCATCAGCTCCATGGCCAAAGTCATATGCCACTTCCCCATTCACTCCTTCATCAACATCAGTTGCACTAACTTTAACTACCATTGTATCTGGAGGAGAGTTTTCAGGCAGACTGGCTTTATAAACGGCTTGGCTGAACAATGGGGCGTTATCATTAGCGTCCAGCACGGTGACATGTATGACTACTGTGCCTGATTTCTGAGGAGAGCCGCCATCTAAAGCTGTGAGAAGCAAATTCATCTCATTTTGCTTTTCTCTGTCGAGTTTTTTTTCAAGAACGAGTTCAACTTTGCTGTTATCAACAGAAAGAATAAAGTTTTCATTTCTTTGCAGAATGTATCTTTGCACATCATTTTCTTTTATATCTGCATCATGAGCCTTCTCGATGGAAAAACGACTGCCCTTTTCTGCCGACTCCCATATTTCCATTTCAATAAAATTATTTTTGAATTTTGGAGAGTTGTCATTTATATCTTGAATATGAATATTAATGCGATGAAGCTCAAGAGGATTTTCTAACACCAAATCCATTTTAATAGTGCAAGATGGTTTCTTCCCGCAAAGGCTTTCTCTATCTATTCTCTCCGATGTGATCAAGTCTCCAGTGCTCAAATTAATCTCACAGTACTGCTTACGTGTCCCGGCAACATTAACACGGGCACTCCGTGTAGAAAGCGTCCTTGGATCCACGCTCAGATCTTTTGCTAGATTTCCAACAACAGACGAGCGTTTCATCTCTTCTGGAACAGAATAGCTCAGATCTCCGTCGACGAGGCGCGTTTGAGCAACGACGATAAAAACATATATCAGACGCTGAAGAAAGAAATCCTTGACTCCCATGTTTAGAGAAATAATCCAATACGTGTTCAATCTCCTGTTTAAATAAAACAGTCCGATGATCCACACAATTCCCACTTTGAAGCTGGTCTACACAAAAATATTCACTAGGTTCCAATCATCCGCAGAAAGACAAAGCGACCAGAAGCTTTGCAGTAAGAGACGGGCTGGGTCCGGGTTTGCGTTGTCCAAGCCAACAGCGACACCTAGAGTCCATTTTAATCAATAGCACTAAATGCATCCATCCATCCCTCCTTTCATCCACCCATCCATCCATTATCTGAACCGCTGTATATCACCACCCCCCAGGATGAAAAAAAAACATACAAAAGTACCCTACACACGTTAATAAATTTAAAACTGTTGTGCCCTGTGCATTAGTCAATGACAAATGTAACAGGGGAAACATCAACTTAATTTCCCAGCATCTCCTTATTCAAGCTTATGTAGCCTTAAGGTTTGAAAATCACGACAGTATTTTCAAGGACTAATAAAATATCTTGCATATCATATCTCCTGACGAGTGATATACTGGCAAAATATAAAGGGTGAGTAATTTAGTTGTTCAAAAATGGAATGAAATAAAACTTAACTGTGGATCAACCATCCCGATTCTTTTGCATGTCTGAGAACAAAATTGAAGTACCGTTAAGTCAGTTGTAACCGGGATTTTCAGCACCATGGACAGGTACCGAACGCTTGAGTTACGCTCGAGTGCATTAATATGGCAGAAAAGGGGCTCACTCGTAGGTTTGAACACATGCAAAAAGCATTTCAGAGATCGGAATTGGAAAAAAAAGTATAAATTTAACTGCAAAAATGGGGGCAAATTAGATTATTTTATTTTTACACAGAGAAGAAAAAATGGTAACATGTAAGGAATAAAACTGGAAATGCTAAGAATATACAAAATACTGTAAATGTTACATCAGACAATATCAGGGTACAAACTGAGGAGGAAAGGAACATGTGAAGTATATTAGTTAAATGCTCATTTTGCTTTGTGTCTCATATTTGGGGTTTCTTTTTTCAGACAACATGAAAAAAATGCAGCTTGAACCAGGATTTATCGAAGGGAAAGGGAGTCTGAAGGGAGGTAGGTGGGGAACCGAAGACACAGACGGGATAGAGACTCACGGCCAGCAAACAGACAGACCGGCCGACAGAAGTCCACTTGGACAAGGTTAAAATTCTGACCGCGAGCCTCCAGACAGACCGGGGGAAACCCAGACGACAGGAACACTGGGCACGGACAAGGACGGAACACAACAGTAGACACCGACAAGGAGGAACACACGGGCAGGGTTTAAATACATCAGGTAACAAGAGGGAGCAGGTGACAGACATGATGATAACGAAGGGGTGTGGCTGAGGGAAGTTGACGGCCGAGCATGCTCTGTCACGGGCGTGACAATCTTGCCTTATTGGCGTAGAACAACTCTGCAGAGGGGCGGTTTACATGCATTTGCCTTTCAAAACAAAATGATTACAAGTCATCTTAAATGACCGAGTTGGTCTTTTAGTAAATTAATTGCAGACGGACACCCTTGCACTACAGAGGGATGGGTACTATACAAGAGTATCGTAACGCAGAAGACAGTGAAAGTGCACTGAGTATGTAATACAAATGTGTAAGAAACTATCCTTGTTGATAGGGGCAACACTATGTATTTATCTCAGAAAAAGTGTGTGGGGGGTGGGGGGAAATGAGTCTGCACCATTGTTTTAGACTTAATATTGACATTTCTTTTGCACACCAGGAGATTAAATAATAAAGTTGAGAACCAAATGAGAAGGAAAAAGGGGAATGAACACAGAAAGACTAAATGAATTTGTATTATTGAGTTAACGGAAGTAGATGTTTTTATGATCTCATAGAGAACAAAAGAGTCTTACCTCTATTTCCTCGAGACCTTCAAAAGGATCAGCAAAGTCACTTGGACTTTTCTTCAGAGTCTGGTCAGCAGGCAGCGTGTTGTCGTTGTAAGAAGACACAAACTTAAAGTCACTGGTTCTGGAGCCTGTCGTCAAGTAGGCGTCATAGTTGTAGGTGCTGCGTAAAGTTCCCGTGCCGTCCACATCCGCGTAATTAGGAGGCAGATATGCGCTGGGGATGGCAACTGCTCCATCAAACAACAGTCTGGGCTTTCTCCTGCGACAAAACCTCACGGCCATGACCACCATGATGAAGGTCAGGAAGAAGGTGGACACGGACACCAGCGCGATGATCAGATAAGAGGTCAGCTTGGAGTTCTTCTCGTCGTAACTAATGTCCTTCAGCTCCGGCACCTCAGCGAGGTTATCCGAGATGAGCAAATACATGGAGCAGGTGGCCGAGAGAGGGGGCTGTCCGTTATCTTTGACGGCCACAATCAGGTTCTGCTTCATGCTGTCGGACTCCAAAATGTCCCGCTGGGTCCTGATCTCTCCGCTGTGGAGACCGATGGTGAAAAGTACCGCGTCTGTGGACTTGAGGATGTGATAGGACAGCCAGGCATTCTGGCCCGAGTCGGCGTCCACCGCGATCACTTTGGACACTACAGAGCCTCCGTGCGCAGCTTTGGGGACCAGCTCGGTCATGAAGGAGTTGCCCTCCGGGGAGGGGTACAGGATTTGAGGAGAGTTGTCATTCACGTCCCAGATGAAGACGCTGACGCTCACGTTGCTGCTCAGCGGAGGAGAGCCATTGTCTCTGGCCATCACGTGGACTTGGAAACTCCTCAGGTGTTCATAATCGAAGGACCTGACAGCGTGGATTACCCCTGTGTCTCCATTGACAGACACGTAGGAGGACACTGGTGCACCGTTCACCTCAGCAGGTATGAGAGAATAAATGACGGTGCCGTTCTGTCTCCAGTCAGGGTCTTGAGCATTGACCGAGCATAAGGTGGAGCCAGCTTTGTTATTTTCACTCACATATGCGCTGTAGGACTGTTCCTCAAACACGGGCGGGTTGTCGTTGATGTCTCCCACAGACAAGTGGACGCTTTTTGAGGAGGACAGAGGAGGGGAGCCCTCGTCAGTTGCGCTGATTGTAATGTTGTAGTCTGACACTAGTTCACGGTCCAGGAGTCCAGTAGTGACTAGAGAATAATAGTTTTTGATAGAAGGAACTAACTTGAAGGGGACATTTTGTTGAATGGAGCAGTGGACAAGTCCATATTTTTCAGAGTCTCTGTCCTGGACATTAATGATGCCCACCTCTGTGCCAGGTGACACGTTCTCTGCTACTGGATTAGATAGTGACTTTACATTGATCACCGGAGCGTTGTCATTTACATCAGTAATATCTAATAAAACTTTGGCATAGGAGGTCAGTCCCAAACCATCTTTAGCTTGTACACTAAGTTCAAATGAAATTCCTTCTTCAAAATCAACCACACCAGTTATTCTAATAATTCCTGTTAAAGGATCAATAGAAAAGACATTAATCGCTTCATCAGCTACATGGCCAAAGTCGTATGTCACTTCCCCATTCACTCCCTCATCTGCGTCAGTAGCACTTACTTTAATTACTGTTGTATCTGAAGGTGAGTTTTCAGGCAGACTGGCTTTATAAACGGCTTTGCTGAACACTGGGGCATTATCATTAGCATCCAGCACAGTGACGTGTATGACTACCGTACCTGATCTCTCAGGAGAGCCACCATCTAAAGCTGTGAGAAGCAAATTCATCTCACTTTGCTTTTCCCTGTCCAGTTTATTTTCTAAGACAAGCTCAACCTTGTTGTCGTCAACAGTAAGGATAAAATTGTTATTCTTTTGCAGATCATACCTTTGAACTGCATTTTGGCCTATATCTGCATCATGAGCCTTCTCAATGGAAAAACGACTGCCCTTTTCTGCTGACTCCCTTATTTCCATTTCAATAAAATTATTTTTGAATTTTGGAGGGTTGTCATTTACATCTTGAATGTGGAGATTTATCCGATGAAGCTCAAGAGGATTTTCGAATACCAAATCCATTTTAATAGTGCAAGATGGTTTCTTCCCACAAAGGCTCTCTCTGTCAATTCTCTCCTCAGTGATCAAGTCACCCGTGCTCAGATTAATCACACAATACTGCTTACGTGTCCCTTCAACATCAATTCGGGCGTTTCGTGCAGACAACGTCCTCGGATCTACGCTCAGATCTTTTGCTATATTTCCAACAACAGACGAGCGTTTCATCTCTTCTGGAACAGAATAGCTCAGATCTCCGTCGACGAGGCGCGTTTGAGCAACGACGATAAAAACATATATCAGACGCTGAAGAAAGAAATCCTTGACTCCCATGTTTAGAGAAATAATCCAATACGTGTTCAATCTCCTGTTTAAATAAAACAGTCCGATGATCCACACAATTCCCACTTTGAAGCTGGTCTACACAAAAATATTCACTAGGTTCCAATCATCCGCAGAAAGACAAAGCGACCAGAATCTGTGCAGTCAGAGACGGGCTGGGTCCGGGATTGCGTTGTCCAAGCCAACAGCGACACCTAGAGTCCGTTTTAATCAACAGCACTAAATGCATCCATCCATCCCTCCTTTCATCCACCCATCCATCCATTATCTGAACCGCTGTATTTCACCACCCCCCAGCATAAAAAAAACATACAAAAGTACCCTACACACGTTAATAAATATGCATTTAAAACCGTTGTGCCCTGTGCATTAGTCAATGACAAATGTAAAAGGGGAAAGATCAACTTAATTTCCCAGCATCTCCTTATTCAAGCTTATGTAGCCTTCAGGTTTGAAAATCACGACAGTACTTTCAAGGACTAATACAATATTTTGCATATCATATCTCCCGATGTGTGATATACTGGCAAAATATAAAGGGTGAGTAATTTATCTATAGAGTTGTTCAAAAATGGAATGAAATAAAACTAAACTGTGGATATACCATCTTGATTCTTTTGAATGTCTGAGAACAAAATTGAAGTACCGTTAAGTCAGTTGTAACCGGGATTTTCAGCACCATGGACAGGTACCGAACGCTTGAGTTACGCTCGAGTGCATTAATATGGCAGCACAGGGGCTCACTCGTAGGTTTGAACACATGCAACAAGCATTTCAGAGATCGGAATTGGAAAAAAAAAGTATAAATTTAACTGCAAAAATGGGGGCAAATTAGATTTTATTTTTACACAGAGAGAAGAAAAAATGGTAACATGTAAGGAATAAAATTGGAAATGCTAAGAAAAAACAAAATACTGTAAATGTGACAACATCAGACAATATCAGGGTACAAACTGAGGAGGAAAGGAACATGTGAAGTATATTATATAAATGCTCATTTTGCTTTGTGTCTCATATTTGGGGTTTCTTTTTGCAGAAATCATAAAAAAAAAAGTCCACGTTATGCATAATTACGCTTTGTCATCATTGTCAGGAATGAGTTGAGCCAGGGCGACCAAATGCAGCTTGAACCAGGATTTATCGAAGGGAAAGGGAGTTGGAAGGGAGGTAGGTGGGGAACCGAAGACACAGACGGGATAGAGACTCACGGCCAGCAAACAGATAGACCGACCAACAGAAGACCACTTCGACAAGGTTAAAATTCTGACCGTGAGCCTCCAGACAGACCGAGGGAAAACCAGACGACAAGAACAGGAACACTGGGCACAGCCAGGAATGGAAACAACAGTAGACACCCACAAGGAGGAACACACGGGCAGGGTTTAAATACATCAGGTAACAAGAGGGAGCAGGTGACAGACATGACGATAACGGAGGGGTGTGGCTGAGGGAAGTTGACGGCCGAGCGTGCTCTGGCACGGGCGTGACAATCTTGCCTTATTGGCGTAGAACAACTCTGCAGAGGGGCGGTTTACATGCATTTGCCTTTCAAAACAAAATGATTACAAGTCATCTTAAATGACCAAGTTGGTCTTTTAATAAAATAATTGCAGACGGACACCCTTGCACTACAGAGGGATGGGTACTATACAAGAGTATCGTAACGCAGAGGACAGTGAAAGTGCACTGAGTATGTAATGCAAATGCGTAAGAAACTATCCTTGTTGATAGGGGCAACACTATGTATTTATCTAAGAAAAATAGTGTGTGGGGGGAAATGAGTCTGCACCATTGTTTTGGACTTAATATTGACATTTCTTTTGCACACCAGGAGATTAAATAATAAAGTTGAGAACCAAATGAGAAGGAAAAAGGGGAATGAACACAGAAAGACTAAATGAATTTGTATTATTGAGTTAACGGAAGTAGATGTTTTTATGATCTCATAGAGAACAAAAGAGTCTTACCTCTATTTCCTCGAGACCTTCAAAAGGATCAGCAAAGTCACTTGGACTTTTCTTCAGAGTCTGGTCAGCAGGCAGCGTGTTGTCGTTGTAAGAAGACACAAACTTAAAGTCACTGGTTCTCGAGCCCGTTGTCAAGTAGGCGTCATAGTTGTAGGTGCTGCGTAAAGTTCCCGTGCCGTCCACATCTGCATAATTAGGAGGCAGATACGCGCTGGGGATGGCAACTGCTCCATCAAACAAAAGTCTGGGCTTTCTCCTGCGACAAAACCTCACAGCCAAGACAACCATGATGAAGGTCAGGAAGAAGGTGGACACGGACACCAGCGCGATGATCAGATAAGAGGTCAGCTTGGAGTTCTTCTCATCATAAGAAATGTCTTTCAGCTCCGGCACCTCGGCCAGGTTATCAGAGATGAGCAAATACATGGAGCAGGTGGCTGAGAGAGGGGGCTGTCCGTTATCTTTGACGGCCACAATCAGGTTCTGCTTCATGCTGTCCGACTCCAAAATGTCCCGCTGGGTCCTGATCTCTCCGCTGTGGAGACCGATGGTGAAAAGTCCCGCATCTGTGGACTTGAGGATGTGATAGGACAGCCAGGCGTTCTGGCCCGAGTCGGCGTCCACCGCGATCACTTTGGACACCACAGAGCCTCCATGTGCAGCTTTGGGGACCAGCTCGGTCATGAAGGAGTTGCCCTCCGGGGCGGGGTACAGGATCTGAGGAGAGTTGTCGTTCACGTCCCAGATGAAGACGCTGACGCTCACGTTGCTGCTCAGCGGAGGAGAGCCATTGTCTCTGGCCATGACTTGGACTTGAAAACTCCTCAGGTGTTCATAATCGAACGACCTGACAGCGTGGACTGCCCCCGTGTCTCCGTTGACAGACACGTAGGAGGACACCGGGGAGCCGTTCACCTCAGCAGGTAAGAGAGAATAAATGACAGTGCCATTCTGTCTCCAGTCGGGGTCTTGAGCACTGACAGAGCATAAAGTGGAGCCAGCTTTGTTATTTTCACTCACATATGCACTGTAGGACTGTTCTTCAAATACGGGCGGGTTGTCGTTGATGTCTCCCACGGACAAGTGGACACTTTTGGAGGAGAACAGAGGAGGAGAGCCCTCGTCAGTGACGCTGATTGTAATGTTGTAGTCTGACACTAGTTCACGGTCAAGTTCTTCGGTCGTCACCAGAGAATAATAGTTTTTGATAGAAGGAACTAACTTGAAGGGGACATTTTGTTGAATGGAGCAGCGGACCTGTCCATTCTTCCCAGAGTCTCTGTCCTGCACGTTGATGATGCCCACCTCTGAGCCAGGGGGCACATTTTCTGCTACTGGATTGGTCAGTGACTTTAAATTAATTACAGGAACGTTATCATTAACATCGGTGATATCTATTAGAACTTTAGCGTATGATGTCAGCCCTAAACCATCTTTAGCTTCTACTCTCATTTCATACGAGGCTTTCTCTTCAAAGTCAGTCACACCTGTGACTTTAATTTCACCTGTCGTGGGATCAATAAAAAACACATTCATATTATTACCAGATACGTGTCCAAAATCATAAGTCACAGCGCCATTTACTCCCTCATCTGCGTCAGTAGCACTAACTTTAATTACTGTTGTATCTGAAGGTGAGTTTTCAGGCAGACTGGCTTTATAAACGGCTTTGCTGAACACTGGGGCGTTATCATTGGCGTCCAGCACGGTGACGTGTATGACGACTGTGCCTGATCTCCGAGGAGAGCCGCCATCTAAAGCTGTGAGAAGCAAATTCATCTCACTTTGCTTTTCTCGGTCGAGCTTATTTTCTAGAACGAGCTCGACTTTGTTGTTGTCAACTGAAAGAATAAAATAAGAATTTTTCTGTAAATTATACATTTTAACATCATTTTGGCCAATATCTGCATCATGAGCCTCTTCAATTGAAAAACGACTGCCCTTTTCTGCCGACTCCCTTATTTCCATTTCAATTAAATTCTTTTTGAAGTGCGGCGAGTTATCATTTACATCTTGAATATGGAGACTCACGCGATGCAGCTCAAGAGGACTTTCCAAAACCAGATCCACTTTTACAACGCATGAGGGCTTCTTGTCACAAAGGATTTCTCTGTCAATTCTCTCCGCTATTATCAAATCTCCGTTGCTGAGATTCAAATCACAATAACGCTTTCGAGTATCCTCGAAATCAATCCGAGCTTTTCGTGATGATAATGTCCTCAAGTCCACTCCGAGATCTTTGGCGATATTTCCAAAAGCAGACAAGCGCTCCATCTCCTCTGCAAGAGAATAGCTGAGATCTCCTTCAACGCGGGGCAGCATCCAAATAAAAGCAAAAATGCAGACAATCGGGCACAGCACTGAAATGCCTTTGTTTGCCATTGTTGCGCAACAAAACAACAGACACCCAGGTCTGCAAAACACAATACACCAGAAAATTGCGTCAGAAATCGAAATTAGACAGTAATCCTACATTTGACTTCGTCGACACGAAAGGCGGTGGAATGAAATGATTTTTGGAACGGGTGGAAAGCAAAGGCGTGGAGGTGCCGTTTGTGTGAGCTCACAGCGGCACCACGAGTCGTTTTTCGCTCTTTACATCTGCATCCTGGAATTGATCATACCTACCATGCAACGCGGACATAATCATCGGACTTTTTAAAATATTTAGTATAGCCTATAACGTTTCGTATAGTTGCAATTAATAGCCGCAACGAGAGGGATGAACATAATATACAGCAACAGTCATTTGTGTGTGTTTTTTTTCGTGGCATTTTTTATATTAACGAGGACAAATAAATAAATAAATAAACAAATAAACAGCTATACAGCGATGAAAGCACAAGTCAACAGCAAATTTGAATCAGAGATGACTATTTTTTCATACAATAAATATTTTTATGCTGATTTAAATAATATCCACTTTCCCTGGCACATTCAGTTTTTGAGATATTTTCTTTTCTTTGTTTTTTAAATTTGCCTTTTAAAAGCTTTCACAATTAGATGATCATGCACTGTATAACATTGCGGTAATATTCCACTGCAAAATTGTCCGGTGTCTTCTATTTTCATCTTTATTGGAAAAAACAGATTGGATTTTAGCAAATATCAACACAAACATATGTAATACCAAAAACAGTCACTTTGACGATCAACAAAAACAAATATTAAGGACAGAGAGAAAAATTACATTCAGTATGTACAAGAATGCACACACACTAGAGTCACACAGATTGGATCCAGGTAGACCAAGTGTTTAATGTTCAGCCAGTGAGATGCATGAAGAGATGCAGACACCTGGCAGACGTGTTTCCCAAAAATGTATTTCTGCACCACGGTTAATCATTTTGGCATGTTTGGCTATTTAGAGGTGAGATACCTTGGTCTGTCAGCCTAAAAGTAGCTAACTCCTGTGAAGATGCTCCAGGTAAAGAACACAATTGTTCACTGAGTATTCAAGTCAAGTCAAGTTTATTTGTATAGCCCTAAATTACAAGCAGTCTCGAAGGGCTTCACATAGACAAACAAATTGACAATTATTCCCAAAGCATCCCCTGATCTTAAGCTCCCAAAAGGGCAAGGAAAAACTCATAAAAACCCTTTTAAAAAATGCATTCAGCAGAATAAAATTCAAGACTCTCACATGGTTCATTTGATGAGGTTCTGTTCTCCATTTAAAAGACAGTTCAACATTTCGTCACATAGTCCCACTGTGATTGCAGTAGTTTACTGCACATGTACCATTTGCACATCTGTTCAAAGCAAGGGAAGAAAAGAAAAGAATGATCTTAGCTTAATAAAATATTTTGTAACAGAGCTGTGTTATTTTGTTTCATTCACAATCAGCATAATTTGCAAAGCAGCAAATGAAAAACACATTATTAACTGTAGAAACATTTTATAACAAAATACAGTATTATTTATTTTCAGGTATTTATTAATACTTTGTAATTGTATAGATTGGGTTCGACTACCCATGAGTCCTTCACTTGTGGGCCACACTCAAAAGGTTTCTGTGTCGTCCAGCAGTCCCACGCGATGCCCATTTGAGGCGCTGCTGTTCCCACCGAATATGAGCTGTGCACAGTGTGCAGTCTTCCAGAGGAGGAGGAGCTCATCCAGACCCGTTTGCTTCAGAAAATCACTCCCTGGGCATGCATCCTCAGAATCTGTGATATTTGATAAAACTGTGATTGAAATGTAGCTCCCCCACCCCATCTATTTTTGGGGGTAATTCAGATTAAAAATGTCTCTTTGGGCTTTTCTGTCCCCTTTCTCAGTTTCCAATCATGTTGCTTAGATGTGCTGTGATATTTTGCCCAGAAGATGGCGCCTTCTACTCACGACCCCTCCAAATGGGACCTGCAGCTTCATGTTACTTGTTTCCTGTCACCAGCTCGCTTGTGCATAAAGAGGTCGATGGTTTCAGAAAATCTATGTGAAATCTATCCTATAGATTGGTCTGTGATAAAATGTCCTACTCGTGCATTTTAGTACAACCGTTCTAGCACATCACTCATTTCAACAAGGCACAGTCAAAAAAGTAATGCAATACAGTATAATTCCATATGGCAATCAATCAATGGGTGCCTTGTATAATTAATGACATACAAAGCAGTTTTTGAATGGCAGCCACCTTTGTATCAACATTGGCATGCAGTGTGCAGAGAGTAGATTTAGGTCACCTATTTCCAGTTAAATGGTGATTGCTTGAAATCAATTATTTCACAATTGTGAGCATGTGCCTTTTGCATGTAATGACCGGTCCCCCTAATGGCTCATTGTGTCAAAGCTGATTAAAAGGAAATGAAATACTGACAACACATTCTGTTCATGCATATCAATATTTTTTATGCATGCACAAAATAGCTAAATGTGGAGACTAAATGTGGACCTGGTGTGAAAAGACAATTGTGAGGTTATAATGACCGACTGCAATAAATTTTCACATCACATAACATGTTAAATGTGACTCGTGTTTTGATTATTTGACTTTAATGCGGTCTTCTCCAACAATTCAACAACAGACCTAATTCATCTCACCATCTTCCTCCTTGCTGTTCAATGCTTATCCCCTTTGTCTTCCACAGCAGCTGGATGATGCTTCTGTGAGTCACTGCAGATGATGTCACCCTCCACTTATGTACAAAAGGTTAAACAGATGCACCTATCTTAAATCACACCTCCCTTCTATTGTATGTGGTTTATATATTATACTTTGGAAGACCTAAATATGTATGTATCCTTATATAATATATTTTATATAATATATATATATATGCCTCGTTTTTGAGTTCAGAAATATACAGAAGATATTTTCAACATTGCTCCAGAATCTGCCAAAACATATACATTCAAATTCATTACAAATTCTAAACACCACAGGATAATTATCTGTCAACAGTTTCCCTCTTTATTTGTTGATTAGTTAAATTGGCCACATTTAGAAAGACTAGGGCGCATTTTCCAATTACTCATAATGGTATTTCAGTTTGTGTGATGTTGCTCTTAGAAAAATGCTTTGTGGAAGCTGTGTAGTCATGTAAAAAAAGATAGGCAGACGAATGTGTGAAGATGATTTACACATTGACACAGTGGAATGTAGTGGCTTACAATGAAAACAGAACAGATGACTTATTATAGACATTTTGAGCATTGGTTATTGTTACCTGGATCACTAGATGTGCCGCCTATTTAATTGTTACTGTGGGGGCTGCTGTGTGTATGTTTAAGTGTGATTACCACTCCCACAAAGCAACAACACATCATCTGCCCAGTTGACATTTTGTTTGATATTGTGCCTCTTACATACCAATCAGCCAATCAACATTCTTTCATCCTCATTGTGTTGTTTAACATTTTTCAAGTCTCTTCAGCCTAATTCAAAATCATTACTCTTTCCTCTTATATTGCAAACTTGAATACATCCATTTATCCATCTGTCTAAAAAATTCATCAAGACAACTGTCATTTATGAATAATTTGTTTTCTTTTCATATTTTAACCATTTTAATCCCAGTCGTGACTGATTATTCAAAATTTAAAAATAAATGATGTTCTGCCATAAATTCTGAAATACAATTCAGGTGGCATTCAGAGTAACAGGATTGATTATGCCTTATTTAGGGAAGCAAAGCATATATTTGCATTTCATTTGCAGCAGACATCTTCTGGGATCCAATAAATCTATTTAGCCACTCTGTGTAATTTGCTCTTGTACATGTGGAAGCTTCCATTCCCAAGGGACTGTTGGGACCATGTGCGCCCATGACATTAGACCAGGGCTCGGCAACCCAAAATATTCAAAGAGCCCCCCCCCAAAGAGCCCCCCCCCCAAAAAAAAAAACATACCTGTCTGGAGCCGCAAAAATCTAAAAGCCTTTTATAAGGCAACATAGACTGTCAATACATAAGCTGTATGCATGCCTATTATTAAAATAATAAAGGAGGCTACAAATAGAAAATGAACATACACGATCAAATGTTTAATTTCCCTGCAGCGCATCCTGGAGAGAATTACACACCACGTGACTACTGATGTACAATAGACCTATTGCTACTTCAAGTTTAGCCAAACTTCCATTACAATATTAATGTCTTGTGTTTTGTTGCGGCCCATTAGAGTTCACGTACCTGCATTGCTGCATAGTCACGTCACACGAGTCGTCACAGGCCATTGAGAATACTGGAGCTGAATTGATGCCCTTGATTTGCTGATATTGTTTGCCGTTTTAATTACCCTTTCCTTCACTATTTTTGCGGCGAGAGACATATCTTTAATTTTCTGAATGATCTCGGTTTTGTTTTTGAAGTCCGGAAATAGGCACTCTGGTACTTTAATGAATGAATCCTTCATCCATCGGCGAATGGTTTTCCGAACTTTATTATCTCCCGGGCTGCAACAAAACTTGCAGCAGTAGTAGAGTTTGGAGATGCAATCCACTTCTTGAAACCGTTTTTTTGGTCCTCAAATTTCTCCACCAACACTGCAATTGTACCTTTCCTTTCAGTTCCAACTGGATGATCGGCAGCAAATTTAGCACGCTTTACCTGAAAATGTCGCTCCAAATTGCTCTTCTTGTGATTTGACAAATTGCAAATCAAACATACAGACAATCCTTCCGCATTGGCAATGAAAGCAAATGGTTCAGTCCGGTCTTTCTCAAACCCTCTGTTCTCATCAGCAATCTTGCTCTGTTTGACTTTTGAATCCATGGCCCATCACTCTCTCACACCTGTTTGTTAACAACTCACCTGTGCTGTGTCGCAGGCTATGACGCAATTAGGCTATTTGATGTCATTCTGGAATTCGGTATTTTAATGCATTTACAACTACATACATTTTTACAGCATAAGAATGTTTGTGTCATGACTAACATCTAAAAACCATATTTAAAAAAAACAAAAAAAAACACCACCAACAACAAAAAACGTATTTTTCCATTCCCAAGCATTTTTGCAAAAGCTCTGGGGAGCCGCTAGGGGGGGGGGGACGGGCTAAAGAGCCGCATGCGGCTCTGGAGCCGCGGGTGCCAAGCCCTGCATTAGACAAAGGACAAATGCAGCAGACAAGTCCATTGGGCTGCACCTCTCACCTCTGCAGGAAATGTCTGTGTTGACTTGAATTGATTTTACACTTTTATAGTCCAAATTGATATTGTTTTTATACAATAAGGTAATTAAGCTCATTGAAGACGATTTGGGGTAAAAATGTCCCGTCAATTTGAAATCACCTTTTTTGAAATAACTTAAAAATCACGCGTTCTTGTTTTGATGTAGAAATCAAAATAATCACAAACTTCAGCTCTATTGGTGTAAAATTGTTAGCACGTTTGACTGGAAGAGAATTACTTTCCACTTCCATTTTGATCCAGTCCTCAGTGTGTTAATGACTTGAGTTTTCATTTTGCTCTCAAATCATACTATAAAATAGATTTCAATTGGAATACTTAATTCATTGAGATTTGGGGCATGCCATTTATTGTGTGTGTGTGTGTGTGTATGTGTGTTTTCAATGGCACTGTGTGTACTCTTCTTTGCCACTGCATGTTTAAATAACAGGGCAGTGTCTCATCTTCCCAAAGGCAATGAGTTCAACATGATTTTTAAGAAAGAAAACTTTATTTGTGAATTAAAAACAAAACACATTACCACTGTTTCCATTTAGGTCAAATCAAAGGCAGAAAGGGAATGAAGGTAAATGAAATTCACTATTTCACGGTCACAATGGCAGGTGTACCCAAAAGGGAAAAAAAGGGGTGGGGGTGGGGAAGGGGGGTTAAAACAGATCTTGGCTGGTCCTCACTCGGACTGCACATTGCCACCAAAGTTCACCACCATACACTGGGAAAAAATGACAGCATGAAAGCTCACTAAATACAAGCATACACTACAGGTACATATACTTCTTCCCCACAGTTTTTTTTTTGTATATTTTTTGCAAGAATGACAGGGAAGTGGTAACTCATCATAGGATCATACATATTTCACTTACAATATTACAGTGTTAGTTCATGTCAAAGCCGGACAGAATATTTTTTTGTCTTTTTTTTTTTGCTTGTTTTCAAAAGCATAACTCAAAATTTGGGGAAAATGCATTAAAACGTATATTTCACACTATAGCATTACAAATATTGAAAGAGGTTTAGTGGATGCCATAACACATCGGTAGAGCGTGACAATTGTAATACATTGATGTGTGGCATAGACAAGAGAAGTACATACAAATAGATCCCGTGTGAATAATGAAGAGAAAAAATGATAATACAAAAAAAATAAAATTGTTGCTATCTATTTATATATATATTTCTCTATATAGTATGTGTTTCCTTAGAGCAGTACATGCAGCAGCCACTTAATGGAGTGACATCATACTGAGCCGCAAAACCTTGGGGGAAGGTGGTAACAGGAGTTACAGGCAGGGGAGGGGGACCAACAGAAGCATGGAGGCAGGTTTCAGCCTCGTACTTATTGCCCCATCAGAGGACTGGTGGGATTTAGCGGTTATATTTCGGATGCCATTTTGTATTTTTAGCAGGTTCAATTACTAGTGTAGAGACAATCAATCAAACGCTACATTTACAGCGTACGTAAAAGATAGTATGCGACTCCATGATCATAAACAATCAATCAATCTTGCAAACTTGAGTGGGGGAGGGCCAGCCCAAGGCACCCGGCTCCTCGCTTCCTGTCCGGTCCTGTGCCCCTGCGATTTATCGCAATCCCACCCGATCCCGTCTCACAACAGCAGCGAAGTGAACATCATCGTGTAGTATTCACATGTTAAAAGCACTGAACCGTTTTGCACTTTTCGAGACAAGAGTTCACGGCGTAGGGCCCCCCCCCGCTCCGCTCCACCCCCTGATGGGCCACATCCACATTACTCCATGCTGTTGTCAGCACACCACAATGTTCAGAGCAGGCCGTTTTCACAGGAAGGGTCCTGAGCAGGGGGTGAGGGGTATCGTCTGAGGGTGTAGACATGCAAGAATCTGAGGAGGGTGATGGTGGGGGCGCGGGTCTCTACATAAAATGGCAAAAACATGTACTGTGAATCTCTTCAGAGAATTAAGGAAAGTAGGTTTGCTTCATCTTGACATGAAGAGGCAGTCAGTGGGGTTGGGGGGGAGACATAGTTTGTGGTAGCATGGGGGAGCACAAGCAGGTGGAAAAGGTAAGGACCGCTTGCTACCAAACATTCAAAGCAGAAAGCTTTCAGCTTTTGCTGCAGCATGGGGACATAAGAAGGGGCGTTATCAAAATCTCAAGATTCTACGAATAATATTCTGCTTATTTTCTTCAGAGTCCACCGACTGATAGACGGACTCTTCCTCCTTGGTGATGATCCTCAGGAGAGTGTGAGGGATCTTCGCATCTCTCCAACTTGCCGGTGCTCTTTGACTTGAGTTTCCGGCTGGAGCAGTAGCTCTCTCGGTCCGTTCAAAGCAGGAAGCAAATGCAGAGTGATAGCAAAAGGATGCTCCTTCCATCCTGAGAGTTGATACCCCATCGGTGACAGAAAGCTTGCTGTGTCGAATTTTCAGCACATTATTTTCTCCCTCTTGGTCTTTTTTAAACTTTTTTTCGAGTGCTGTCGGTGTCCACATCGCAAAGTTTGTGTTAGCATGTTGGACTGTGTGAGCATGCATGTAAGTATGTGGATTGTTTGAGATCACAGGAAACACTGTTGGTAGTAAGCACTCTGCAGCAGACTGTTGGCCTTTGTTTCGGTGACTCTCCCCAGTGCTATTTACAGGTTGCGTGGATATATGCGTGTGTGTTACATGTGTTTGTCCAGCCCCAGATTGTATACATCTGACTTCTTTTCCTTGGCTGGCACAAAGTTATTTGTCCACTCTCACGGAGCATGATTCATTATTTGTGGGGAGGGGGTAATACAGAGGTGCCAACATGCCCAATGGGTTAAACAATTAGGACTGATGTTGCGTTTTTGCTAACAACAGTATAGTTAAGTCGGGGTGTATAGGCACATGGGGGCATGGGTGAAAATCAATCTTTTTAATTTTTGTCAAGGCAAGAAAATTTACCTCAGTAAGGAACTGAAGGTAAAGGCCAGGTTACAAATAAACCCAGTGGACTTTGGTTGGTACCTCTGTTTTAGCAACACCCTTTTTTTTTTCTTTGCCAATTTTCACCTCTCGCTTCTTTACTCGTCATCATCTTTTCCCTTATCCTTTTTGTCCTTCTTGTCCTTCTTCTTCTTTTTCTTCTTCTTGGCCTCCTCCTTCTTTCCAAAGGTGATGAAGTCGCTCTTGTCGTCATCTCCCTGGTTCTGTCTGATGGATATGATGGCGGGGGAGCCAGGGATGATGAACGCTTCTGGGGGAACCTCGCCGGGCTTCAGGTGCTGCGGGGGTGCACCGGGACCCCCGGGGCCGTAACGAAAGTGCCAGCTGTTACTGTCGACTCCGGCACCCATTGGGGGCGAGACCTCTCCCCCTTCAGCATCTGAAATGAGAAAAAAAGAACAAATGTCATTGTTTGCTATTCCTTTGACTCATGCGGAAAAATCGATTTGAAACTGGTGCCTTCATCACATTCAATGTCACTCAGTGGAAATGTCTGTTTTACTAAATGTGATTTTTTCACTTTAAATGCACCCCTGATAGTCCTTAACATGCCATAAAGGGAAACACTGATTAGCTTGAGGCCTGTGGCAGGTCAAGGGGCGCAAAGTACATATTTAATGAACTGCAAGCAGACCTCCACAGGCGCTTGATACAAAGTTGGCTCACAGGGAGTTGACAAATCTGTGAAGTGACCACTTGGAGACCTCCTTCCACCCGGATCGTACATGTTTTTTGTGTCTGAGAAGGAGCCCCTCCTTTTTTCTGCCAAATCAACCCCCGTGTTGTTAGCCCTGGTGATGTGGTATTTCGTGATGGTCTGAACCTATTACAATTGCACTCATCTGCACTGTCTACAAATATCGAGCCCTCTGTCTTCAACGCCAAAGTGCATGACGACTCAAATGCATTTCTTTTTGTCTTGATATATCTGGTTGAATATCACACTTGCGCTCACTCAAAAGTCAGGTCTGCTTACTGGGCAAATGATTCTGAATCTAAATCTGTTCTCAACATGACATGTCCCACTGGACAAATAATCCTAATCTGTCAGAGGCACGCAAAGTCACAATATTCAAAACACACAATTGAGGAGGCAGAAGCACTAGTTTATAAAGGTCAAACTATGCAGTTAAAAAATCTTTATTTGGGCCACACAAGATGATAAATGACTATTTACGTACCCTAAATGTAAGACAGACACCGACAACAAATGACCAAATAAAAAAAAAAAGCCACCAAACTGTTTTACAGGTTACGCTTCAACTCGGTTTAGCAACTTGACGGTGAGAACAATTTGAGACTTAATGATTATTGTCCTCATTGTCCAAGGGAAGAAAAACACTTCAAAATTCAAATGAATTGGAGGTCGACCAGCGTCCCGGAACAGATTATGTTCCGTGCGGTGACATCAGACTCGCCTCATTCAAAACTAATCCTGACACAGCCTTTGCAGCTTTGATAACTGCTGCAGAGCAAAACTCTCTCTTTGCTGCCCTCCAATCTCTCCTTCCCATCATGCAGCTGTTCTGACCTTTCATGCAGTCTACCGTGAAAACACAATAGTTGCACAGATAAAAGTCTTAATCTATGCCATCATTGTTGATTGTCAGTGTGATTGAGTGGCGTTAACACTTTGCATCACTTCATGATGTGCACATTGCAGATGAGGATAGCCACCTCATTACTCTTTCCCTCTGCACAAAAAATGAGACATCCACTGCCACCCGAGATTTTTACAGCCACTTAAATCACCCAAGCTCTATTTTGCCAAGTCTAGTTAATATTTTTGCTTTGTCAGACTGCTGGACAGGAGAACAGCGCAGTGTTACATAAAGTGAGGATGAAGAAGGAGAATAATGATGAAGCGGGATTTTGATGAGCAGATATGAAACATGAATCACGAGGAAAGGTCACTTCATCAATCCATTTTTGTCATGCTCAACTGCAATTGCTTGTGACTATGTGACAGAATGTAGAGTACACGAGGGGCCACACCCTGTTTGTTTCAAAATGGTGCCTGCGCAAACAAAACATAATGATGCTGCTTACATCATGTTAACCGTGTGTGCCAGGCTGGCTTTCACACGTGTTAAGCATGGTGATTTAATTCTGACACCCTTCATGTCTGTCATCAGAAACAGCATACAGGTACAGCCAGACAACCTATATGACCTTTTTGACCTAATTTTAACCTTTTAATATACAAGCAAAAAAACACCCTTAAGGTTAAACCATTTGTGTCAGAAAATGAGTGGAGCAGGGCAACCAAAGGCAGCTTGAACCAGGGTTTATTGAAGGGAAAGGGAGTTGGAAGGGAGTCAGGTGGGGAAACGAAGACACATACGGACAGAGACTCACGGCCAGCAAACAGACAGACCGACCGACCGACAGAAGTCCACTTGGACACGGATAAAATTCTGACCGTGAGCCTCCAGACAAGACCGGGGTAAAACTAGACGACAGGAACACTGGGCGCGGACAGGGACGGAAGACAACAGTAGACACCGACAGGGAGAAACACACGGACAGGGCTTAAATACACAAGGTAACAAGAGGAAGCAGGTGACAGACATGACGATAAAGAAGGGATGTGGCTGAGGAAAGCCGCCGACCGAGCATTTCTGGCACGGGTGTGACAATTTGGAATATGACAAACATTTTCTAGAAAAATATTAAGCCTCTAAAGTTGCACAACACTTCAGCGTTCGGACCACAGCGATACATGACGCACACAAATATCTGTCGTTTTGTGGCAACCGCTCTACCCTTACAAGACGGAGCAGTTTGAGAAAAAAGGAAATTGCTGTAAACTGTGTGAGTGCTTCATGGTTATTATTTTATTTTTACACTTGTAATATGTCAACATATCACATCAGGCCGTTCTTGTACAGGTTTTATGATGGCAACAGTTTCCAGAAGTTTCAATGGGAGAATATTTTCCAAATGTGAACACATGAGGGCAACCAGCCTCCCACATTGGATTGTGTTCAACTTTACCGGTCGTATTTCTGAATGCAATCTCCCTGCATTTAATATTTTCTTTTAACAAATACATTTTCTTATATTGTTATGTTGTAGATTAGACATGTGAGTGCGTGACGGATGATAGAGAAAGCATCGAACATTCATCCAGGTCTGCAGTGTATTTCCTCCCTAGTGAATGTAGGTCACTTTCCTGCTATTTTCCTCCCTTTCCACTTCATACCTGCAGTACTTTCCCTCTGCAAAATGCCCATTCTTCCCGTTCTCTCTGCAAACGCATTTCACCTCCCTTTGTCCTTCCACCCTCTTTCAGCATGCTTGGGCCAACACCATATGTTCACACCTCCCTCCATCTGACAGCTCCCTCTCCCTTCTCATCGATAATTGGGGCCCATGAATGGTTGCCATGGCAACAACATCCTCCGGTAAAGCAGCGGGACACTGGTAGGAGTCACGGTGACAGCGGCTGATAGAGAATAATGCTGCAAGCACTCGCTCACCCCTGCTTTCTTTCACCGTCTGTCCTTCACTGACACAGCGAGAGTCGCTGCATTCACCATCTCATTTCAGTCAGCATGTCAAATCACCACATTTTGCATGAATATGTTCATTTTCTCACTGTCTTGGTCTCACCACCGGGCCTTGACTTGTTTCTCCTACCGAGGGTTGTGCACATCTTTCTGAATCCCTACATGCCCTTGTTACGGAACGAGATAGAGAGAGTCAGCACAACGCTGATTCTATTTACGTGGATCTGTTAAGCTGGGCGTGGACCGTGCTCCATCTGTCACACAGGCGCAGCATACGACGTAGGCAGCCAAAACCTTCTCAAGCCCCCACACGCATACAACATACACTAAAACACACACAACACTAATGCACGAATGAATATTAAGAAGTAAATCTAAATGTGATAAAATACCAAGATTTAAGGTTTTGTTGGTCTTCGTGTCATCACACATATTGATTCAAGTGTACGGCTGGTCTCCACCTGAGGGTTGCTGCTTGCCTGACAAACAAGACAGCTTAGTTATAAATAGCAGCGCCTATGAATCATGCTGATGTGGCAGGCCACTTTCAATCAATATGTCATTCCCTCTCCTACCTGCAATACATTTGAGAGTATTCTTTCTGCATACCATATCACATTTTTTTTTCTCCCTCAAGCAAGGCCAAGCAAGGTCTGCTCTTTAAATCTTCTGCCAAACTCAGCCTGAACATTTTGTTCATCCAATCGTAAGCATATTTAACCTGAAGCTGGTTTTCAGGTTGCTAATCGAGATAGCAATGATTAAAAAAAGAAAAAAAAAAGAAAACAATCGATTTAAAGGCAAATCAAGGTGAACGTGTGCACAATGAGTCATTCCAAAATGGTGTAGGTATAAAACGTACAATTTTTATATGCAATTCTCGTTAGTGCGGCTAAACCTTATTGACATTGCAATAGTCTGATTTGCTGCTTCTGTTCAAAACCAAATCACAATCTGTTTCTCTGCCTTCATGCTTTGAAGTGCAACCATGCTGCAGAAAAATCGGCATATGTGTGCATAGGACGGACCGGTAGTTAGGGCGTGGGCAGTGTCATCCCTCAACTAATTGCCTCTTCCACAGCACACCAGATCACAGGGATGTAAGCACAAAAGTTTGCCTTTACATCATGACTGTTGAAGCCTATTAGCAATAAGAATTGCGTTCTCAAAATTGGCAGACAAACTGAAGATTTCCCCCACAATAATGCTTTATTTGACCATGCTCCCAAAGCATTTAGGATTTCACAAGATTAGGATTTCCATTCATGAACTCGACCGTGGCCTGTGGAAAGGTTGATTAGGTGAGAATGGGCCGAGTGATTCTCACCAGCAGCGCTTGATGCTGTGGGCCAGTTCTGAACCAGAACACCTTGGGCTCCCTGCATCACAGAGGACTCCTCCAGATGTACTGAGCTAGAACACACAAATAAACATGTTCAATACATCACTAGACGAATTGCATAATAAAGTCGATGAACATTCACTGAATTCTTCATCAAAAACAAAAACATTGGGTGCATCTTTCAGACTGAGATTTATGAATCACTCCTAAATTCACACATTATTTAGTGGATTATGGAATATCACACATAGCTCATGCCAATTAACACGTTATTTTGGATTTTGTCACCATCCCCTCGATGAAAGCCGAACATGAAAGAGAGGCATCTTACAGCATTCGCTTGTGGATAACTTTTAAATCTGTGCTAAAATTGTGTTGTCCAACTAATTATGTTTTTAATCGTTGGGAACTATTTAAAAAGTTATTGCGACCATGGATCTGTTCTCCTTAATTATAATACATACAAGTGCTACTTACAGTTGCTATACCAGCACCACACTAAACCTTTTCATGTCACCTATAACTAACTCATCATTGATTATCTCATTAACATTATCTCAACATTGACAACCAGAAAATCTACGAAACTAGAACACTTTATTACTCTCATATCTAAATGAATTATTTCAAATCTAAATCAGCACAGGGAAATTATGATTTAATATTCTAAATATAACGTAACGCATGGGATTACATGAAATAGGTCAGTGCCATCATGCAGCGATTGGGGTTATCCAAAATCTCAGTGCGACTGCATGACCATTCAGGGAGAATTCGCTAAAATACATAATAAATGTAGAATACATTGATCCGATTTACACAAGCAAATCCTTGCTCTAATTATGAGAAGATCTGCTTAATATTAATGATAACTGCTGTATGTAAGCTTCCTAGTTTTAATCTGACCCGATAATTACAGTACACATTCAGAAATACAAAATGTTAAAAAAAAAAAGTCTGCTTCATGCTGCAGTAGCAATATGCTCTAATTTATTATTCATTCATTTGAGTGAGGTTCATAGTATTATTTGGTAATGTGTTTGTTATTTTCTAAACTTTTATAAGCTTCAAAACAAGCTCCTACAAAAAATAATGATTCCTGATGATGAAACAAAGAAAGAGCAAAAGGAAGGACAGCAAATGTTTGAGTGCTTACCTCTGCATTACACCACCTGCTCTCAGGGAGGCTGAATATCTCCAGTCAGAATTTGGCACCTTTGGCTGTAAAGAGAGTGAGAGGAATTGAGTACAGAAGAAACCTAATACCGCCACATTAATAAGTCATGGCAGGAAGTCAGAACAGCTCCTGTGGTCCTGTTGTTGGAGGAAAATGAGTGATGAGCTTTTAGAAGGGGCATTCAATTTGAACTCCAACTATGACCTTTAAAAGTCATGGCAGGACAATGGTGACATCAGAATAACACAATGACCATACACCTTTTTCCTCTTACACCAGCTCAACATGTTGACCATCGTTACCCTGCATAGATAATACAGTGCTTCAAAATGAATTTATTATCTGCACAAATTCCCTTTTTCTTTTCATTATATTGAGTTTTTCATTTCTCCTCTGTATTTTATCCGATTGCTGCAACCTTCACTGGTCATTTCTCTCATTAAAACCACAGATTAGACAAGAACACAAGAACACCATGGCAACTGCAGCAACAGAGCCACATTTAAGCCTCCACACACCACCTGCTTAAATTCACTGCTGTCAAAACAAAAACCAATACAACTGCAATTTTCAAGCAACGTACACCTATTCATTGTCAACAATAATACATACATACATCACACACTGAAATAACACTTTGGTTACCTAAACCATGATGTAGCCTCACCGAAATGAATTTTAATTTCATCTAACTGAGTCAAAGTCTTCAGATTGGGGACAATTATTAATTATTCATTATCAAGAATTTTGGGCCCATGTGAATAAGGTATCACTTCTCCAAGCAGTGAAGAGAAACCCAATTTCCTTTCAAACAGACAAGATATGCATTTGCTATTGAGGCTGCATCGACATTTGAGTCCGTGGTTGTTATATTTTGGTGATAATGAAAGAAGCCCGGTACCATTCCAAGTATTTTAAACAGAAAGATGACAACAGGGCCTACTGTAGTGTATTTGCCAGAAGGGTGACTCATTTGGATAACAGTTATTGCATTTACTGATGCAAAAACATCGTAAAAAAAAGAACAAAAACAGCAGTGTTAAATTCCTAAAAGAGGCGAATATGAATTTTGAGGCCAGATTATTGACAAACATGAAACAGCTTGACTAAATGTTCGTCCTGCTGCAGCATAGACATCGCCGAGGGGAGGCTGGTCTGTCTAGCTTTGCAGCATGTTCAAATGTTTTGTAAGAACACACACACACAATCACAAAAACACAGCCGATAAACATGCACATGCATTTCTTCAATATCACCACTAAATTCTATGAAGGGATGTAAAAGAGGGAACCAAAACAGTTCCAAGCAGCATGAGAGTATCAACTGTTATGAGTCATATTGATTCTTCTTTGGGCACTCAAGTCTTATTCTGCCTTTTTTTCCCTGTAATCCTCCCTCTCCGGTGTATGAACGCTTCTCGCATGGATACAAGGCTCACACCTCCGCCATCAACAGCGCATCCAATCACATTTCACCCCCCCCGCCTTAGTTGCTTGGAGCCAGCCAATCCGCTTTCAGCACCTATTGCTATCAGTTAATAACAGATCTGGAGGAAACTTGACTGGCATTTAATGAGGAGCGACTGATAACCTTTATTTATTCTATTTGTTGTCCTTTGTTTTCTCCACAGACAACGAGAAGCTCGGAGGCTGCTATGTGGGTGCAACTGTCTCGAAACATATCGATGCAGACTGCACTATTCCCCACATTATAGAAATGACCACTGAATTCCCTTTGGAGTGACACATTTGAGCACACTGGCACACAGCCCAAAGCAAACTAATAATGCTACTTGTGAGGGGTCAAAAGCTCAAATTGCTTCTTATGTGTCACTGCGGCAAGAATAAGTAATAAACTTCAGATAGAGAGGCCAGCACACCGAAGGGAATATATTTCTGCACGCAGGCACTTGGACGTATCACACTCGGAAAGATCATTAATAATTCAATCAATGTCAAAAAAATGAGCAAACTTGAAAAACAAAATGCAAACTCTGCTCCAAGAAATAGGGTTCCATGCCTGCCCAGAGAAAAGACACGTCAATATGGTAATATACGCTTAATGCTAATGTCAAAATGTATATTTAACTTGATACAGATATTTTGAAGTTGCGCAGTTTGCCAATTTTCGTGTCACTTTAGTTCGAAATTGGATGAAAAGCCCTGTGCAAGCTGAAGAATCACTATTTTGAATTGAAATGGCGTTGCCTTGCCATCATCTCCAAAAGCAAGCGGAAGTCATTAATAAAAGGAAATAAAAAATCTTTTAGAAGCAACCCCAAAATTGTCAGTTTAGTTACAGTGCAATACTGCGTGAGAAGGTAAGTAACATTTCTAGTTTTCAAGTTTTCTATTCACAACTGGCATATACTAACAAACAGAGATTGTACAACCATATACAGAAAAATAGTTTTTTTAAAAAACAAAAGCATGGCTTTTGCCTGACGACAACAATTCGCTCTTACATGTAGTGTAGAAAATCCATAGCTATTGTTCAAAGTGTTGACTACAGTACTACTGTAAACAGTATTAAAGCAATCAAAACACAAGGAAGTGTCTTGTTTCGTTTTTGTTTGAGACACAACACAACACACACGTCAAAACAGGCACACACCTGAATGGCAGTGGCATCTGGCATACTGAGACGGCGAACAATTATCTGGCTGTGTCCGCTGTGGCTGGTGACATAGCTGGAGCCCCAGGTGCCACTGTGGGGTCGTCCCGTGTTGTAGAACATAAACGTGTCGCTTCCGGAAGTTGCTGTCAGGCATGTTTTATAACAGTACGTTTTGGTCACGGACCCATTGCCCCGCACTTCAATGTAATGCGGTTCTACTTTAAGATCTCGGCGCAGAGCCACGTTGGCACTGGTCTGACCTCGCCCTGATGGGGGTCGTCCTCCGCCTCCACTGCCGGTTGCGGCGCTACCCTCGGGCCGACTCTCCTTGGATACACAGCAAGGGGAGCAGGAACCGGGCTGGGTGCAGTAGGCATGGCAACGCACGATGGCCAGCACACAAACAGTGACCAAGAACACAAAGGTGGTGGCACACAGGGCGATGATGAGGTAGATAGTGACATGGGAAAACATCAAGGGGCTTTCGGGCCTGATGATACGCTTCGGGTCGGGGGTCAACTTAGGCATGAGCTCCATCACGTGCACATGGATGGTCGCGGTGGATGAGAGTGGCGGCAGGCCATTGTCACGCACCAGAACACTCAGAGCAAAGGAGGTGGAGTTATCCTCAATGACTCGCCTCGTGGTGCGGATCTCGCCAGTGTGCTCGTGCAACTTGAAGAGGTCTAACTCCATGTGAGGCGGCTGAAAGGCATATAGCAGCCAAGCGTTCTGCCCTGCATCCCCATCCCACGCCACCACCTTTGTTACCAACACTCCAGCCTCGGCGTTCTTCAGCAGGGTCTCTGAGGTGCGGCTCCCGTTGGCAGGGGGGTACACAATCCTTGGCTTGTGATCGTTCTGATCCATAATGTAAACATAGACAGTGGCCACGCGGCTTAGCGGTGGCATGCCCTTGTCCTGTGCTTTAACCTGAAAGTGAAACTCTCTCAGCTTTTCAAAGTCAAAGGTTCGCAGGGCATAGGCCTCACCTGTGTGGGATCTGACACTGACGTAGCTCGCCACGGGGATGCCGTGATTGTTGTCATTGAGGACAGTATAAGTAATGCGAGCATTTTCTCCCGCATCAGCATCCGTGGCTTTAACCGCACACAGTGGCGAACCTGGTGCATTGTTCTCCGTGATGTAAACGGTATACGATGTTTGTTCGAATCGTGGCGGGTTGTCGTTTACATCTGCAACGCCTACTTCAAAGGTTATTTGAGATGACAGAGGGGGTGTTCCTCCATCTATGGCACGTATGGTGATGTTGTAGGATGAGATAGTTTCACGGTCCAGAAATGCAGAAGTGACGACGGTGTAGTGGGTACGGAAGGATTTGATTTTGAAGGGAGTTGGCGGCATGAGATCCAGCACGACTTGCTTGTTAGGTCCAGAATCTCGGTCGTTTACGCTAACCAGAGCAACAACTGTGTCTGCGCGGGTGTCCTCGCGTACAGGAACGGAGAGAGATGACAGGACAATTTCAGGGACGTTGTCATTAACGTCTATAACTTCTACCACTACTTTACAGTGCACTGCCACAGCGGCCGGCCCCTTGTCCATGGCCTGAATGTAGATTTCATACGAGCTCGTCTCCTCATAGTCTATATTGTTTGTCACTGTTATCGTCCCTGTGTCTGTATCCATGGAAAACAGCTGTCTGACCCGTTCTGGAGTGTAACTGCTGAAGGAGTAAAAAACATCCCCGTTGGAGCCCTCGTCAAGGTCTGTAGCATTTAATTGAATCACAAGGGTTCCCTTTGGGGTGTTTTCATACACTTTGACTTTATACACCGAGCTGTCAAAAGCAGGCACATTGTCGTTTGCATCAAGGATGCGTACATTGATTTTGGCTGTGCCACTTCTCTGCGGGATGCCTCCATCCACTGCTGTTAGGATGAGCTGATCAGATGGCGTCTGTTCACGATCAAAAGGCTTTTTGAGAATAAGCTCAATGTGCTTGTTATTAGAGAAGGGCTTAACAGAGTCCAGCGTTAGATGCTGGTTGGGGCTGAGGCGGTACTGCTTCACAGAGTTGGAGCCATCGTCTGGATCTTGAGCGGCCTCGATGTGGAACTTTGATCCTGTTAGAGCAGATTCGGACACTTCTAGCAGGTACTCCGAACGCGGGAAACTCGGTGGGTTATCGTTAACGTCCAGAATGTTCACCTCTACGTTGTGCACTTCCACGGGGTGGTCCAAAATCACCTCAAGCCTGAGCACACAGGTGTCACCCACTTTACAAAGGGTCTCCCGGTCGATACGGTCACTCACTACCAACTTGCCATTTTTGTGATTAACGGTGAAATATCTCTGTCCACTTTCAGGCGTCACACGGATGCGACGGGTGGTAAGTTTCCTCAGGTCCACACTCAAATCACGGGCAATATCACCCACCTGTGCGCCGTTCTCCAGCTCCTCCGGAAGGGAGTAGTGAATCTGCCCCCTCGCACAGCCACCGTATATTAAAATAATCAAACATAATCCGTAAGGCGCTGTTGTTGCCATCGCAGGGAGGCAGTAGGTGGAGGAAAAAAATCGGGCTTTTTAAAATCAGATGCGTGTGTTCCACCACGCTGAGAACAAGAAAATAGCCTGCATGACTACGTGCAGAACGCCGCCTGCTACCTCGCTGGTGCCCATTTCGCTTTCTTTCGTTCCTGTGTGTCCATGTTTGCGTTGTTATGGATGAAAATGTTTGCCCTCCGAGCCAGACTGATTTCTCTCCTCCTCTCTCTCCTCCCTGTGCAGTGTTGTTGCTCTGTGGGCAAAGGGAAGGAGGGAGGGAGGGGGCTCGCTCAAACGATGCAGCTTTCATTTTGATTCTGACAAAATTATCTAATAAAGAAAAATAAACCTAATTGTCGAGAGAATTTGTTTTGAATGACATAGCTTTCGATCAAGGTCATTACTGGGCACCCAATTCCCTTCTGCAACTGACTGTTGTGAAATGAATCCGACAAAATCTTTTCCCTCTCCTCGACTCTCTTTTTTTTTGGCAGCGCCACCGCCCTTTCCAATGCATGCACCGGCAAAACCAATTTATGAGCAAGTCAGGCGACCAGGCTTCTGCTGTTATTCAAGCACGCAATTACTGCCTGTATTTATAACCTAGGGGAGCACATTAAGAAAACCGGAAAGACAAGGAAAAGAGAATGCATATACGTAAAAAAAAATCTGGGTGATAATGAATTAAAAAACAAATATCAAATGACCCCCAAATCACGTTTCTGTTTCCTCTGTCCTTTTACTAACCACCAATTTGCCAACACAAATACACAGTAAAATGAATATCATTAGAAATCAAGGAGGTCAGGCTTAAATCCATCATCATATTGCAAATGAAAGTATATCAAGTCTAAATTTACTAGTAACACACACTGGCCACACGTTAGCTATACTGCACACAAGAGATATATTAAGAAAATTTGGTTAACAATTTAGTTGTTATCATCGTTGTAGTTTGCAGAAAGTGCAGTGGTGTTGAACCCCACTGAATAGAACTGAAATGCGTCATTTAATAATTTCACACAACTGTTTTGATAAATGGTATATGTATAAATCACCCAATAATACAACACTGTTTTTTTACACTCGTAACCCTTACTAATCCAAATTATAAATTGATTATAAATGTATCAACTAAATTATATTGGACATTGAAGTAAAGCCAAAAACTGATCGAGGAACCGAAGTCGAGAAACAGCAGCAACAAAAACACATTCAAATGATACATATATCCAATATAAGTCATTTTATTATTTTAAAATTACGCTGTTAAGATCCACCTGTCTTAGTACTCTGACCACAAAGCTATATGTGCTGTGGATATTGTTCTCCTTTTCTGGAGTGCCGCTTTCTCCCACATGCATGCAGACTGCCCACAGCAATAATAACACCCATCATTGGCGGGGACATGTGAGGGTGAAGACAGTGACTCACTCGGAAGCTGGGAGTGGACAAGTGTAAATATGGAGTGACTCAAGTCAGCAAGCAGGAAGAAGAGCAGGCGGAGGAGTAGGAGGAGGAGGTTGATGCTGCAGAAGCGGGATAAAATGTTTGGAGAAGGAATGCAAATAACATGCATAACAAGTGTGTTCTGCAGCCTCGACCTAATTAACTGCTTTGTGATATTGCTCATCATTAATACTTGAAAACAATCCAGTGCAGATGTTGTACTTGTTGGAATACATGATTCCATGTTTCTGTAAAACTAATAAATATACACACAAAAAAACACACACATTTGCTCTCTGCATGTACGCCACTGTGCATTGGGCATAAAAGTGTCCAACAGTCTGGGATGGCTTTGCACGGACAATCAGTCACACGATCAGTGACATTTAGCAGATTTTCCCAAAGGGCCGTGTAGAACTGCTTGCTTGGCACAGGCACACAAAAATACAGAAAAAGGTTTATCTCACACACAAAGCTGGATTGACACACAATATTTTCCACCTTCCACTCTCCTTTTTATCCCGCTTTGGGATGTTTTTCATCGTCATACATCACACGCAATTATTACATCTGCCCCATCTTTAATTGACCGCAACAGAGCGACAGTTTGTTTTACACCTGGGTGATGCATATCAAGTTATCAACATGTTGCTTCAAATGACAGATGCCTGATGCGCATCAACAAGCATAGAGCTGCACAGGGTAATTGCTATTCCTTGTAAAATGCAGCTCATCTGAAGCAACCTGCAAGAACTCTAAACTTGAATCTTGATGCAAATCAGCCTTTACCTAATGCACAAAAAGAATTGTTCAAAACTAAAGCAAGAAACTTTTGAAGTTGTAAAGTGAGGCCTAAATGTTCATGCTGAAAGAGAAATTATCTTTCACTCTGTCATAATATGAAAATCCCCCATTTCATTAATGATGCAAAAAAGCCCATGTATTAAGGACGTTTTCATTCCCCAAGACCCAACGTCATTAATACTGCAAGCGGCCATTATAAAAGCCATTCATATCATCTCTGGCATATGGAGTTTGCTCATTTTTAGTGCTCCAATACATTCTCTGCACAGAAGCAGGTCGGTTTAAAAGTATGATGCAAACCTCCTTACATGACAGCATCATATTTTAAACAGCATATACACAAATTGAAAATACTACTTTCTTGTTCTCCTATCAGTTGGGCACTTTTCTCCCTTCACTGCGCACTGGATGCTAGTGCACGATCCCCCCCCCCCCCCCACCACCCACAAACACACACACATTAATGAACAGCCCTTTCCAACAGTCCGCATTTGACATTCATACTCAGTATTTACGCCATCACTGAGTAGGAACTATATACATACGTATATATACATATATACACACACACACATATACTATATATACAAATTCAATACTCAAATCTGCATCCGATCTAGAGAATGTAAGTCTTAGCAGATCCTGCCCACATCTTCAGTAGTCTATGTCATTTTATATTTTCTAAAAGGTCACCTTTGAATGGCAGCCTAGGCAGAGCAAAGGCACAGGAAACAGTGAAAGTGGGCCCTCTTTTGGAATAAATTGGTACCACAAGTGGTGGACACGTGATCATCACCCCACTCCCAATCCGCTGGGCTTTTTCATTAAGCCAAAGCTCTCTAAATCATAATCCCTGCTATGACTAGGAAGCAGTTGGAGCCAGAGAGCAAGAACTCATACGGTACATCTAGGGCAGTCATTTTAATGCACATTTCCATGGCAGTGACCCAAAACTGATCATGCATGCTGTAAGGCAAGAAGATAACGGATATTTGCTGTAAAAGCAACAACACACAACACAAAATGCCAAATTTATCTGAGCTCAGTTCACACAGCATATCCCACATTACACCCATTCGCTCCAGCTAAAATAAATAAATAGGAATGTACTGATACCATTTCTTTCACACTAGGTACAAGTAAAACTTACATTTGACTACTGGCGGAATACATGAAACAATACAAGATAATGTCGTATTGCAGTGATGACAATACAAATTTTCCTTGAGCATGGCATACATTTCACTTACTTTTTAGAGTAAAAACTTTTCATGCTACTACATATTTGCTAACAGGTATATGTCAGACTGGTAAAGTGGTATCGGTGTTATGGTATTGGGACTTTTTTTATGAGTACGGAAGTACAGTATTAGCACTGATATCAATACTGGCATCAGTAGCCCCACAATCAACATAGAGGAATAATTGCAAAGACCAGTCTTAGTAAGGATCAACACATGCACAGCATTGTAATGCAATTTATTGCACAATATAAAGTGGCGCGCACGTTGCATCATTTTGTCCTGATTGCAAAATTTAACATTTTCAGTCTCATGGTAATCCCTTTACACAGGTGGACAAGAAACATTTCTCTGATTATGTTTGTGCTCATCCTCATCCCTTGTGGATGATGCTTTCAAAAATAAAGGTTAGGCAGAGAGAGAACTAAAAGGATCACAAATCCCTCCTTCTGGGGTTAAACAGTGCCTTCCTCCCAATTTAGCCACTGCATAAATCAAACAGACGCTGAACAAAGCTATCAGGAAATGCAGGCAGGCTTTGGACATTTCCCTCTTTGGATGTCTTGGCTCTTTATCCTCACCATATGGGATGAGGGTGGAAGCTGAGGTTGTGAGCATGACAAGCTAATCTAATGACAAAAACAACATCCCGATGCCACTCCCAAGAGAGAAGGGAGCAAAT
This sequence comes from Syngnathus acus, assembly GCF_901709675.1. Classification (NCBI taxonomy): domain Eukaryota; kingdom Metazoa; phylum Chordata; class Actinopteri; order Syngnathiformes; family Syngnathidae; genus Syngnathus; species Syngnathus acus. The sequence goes on along the minus strand of NC_051095.1, from coordinate 16,428,492 downwards.
GCATGGAGGACAAATGCAAGGAGGACAGGCTGGGGGAAACAAGTGGGATGAAAAATTCTCTCCTTTAGCTGTGACCAATCGGAAGATTTTCCCACTCAGCTACAAGGCATCTATTTAATGTGTTTTCCCCCATCTTGTGCTCAAAAGCCACTTTTCTTACAACAGACTCAAGCTGCGACTGCTGATCCTCCGCTCAAAAAACCCCATTTTTCTTTCTGCTTTCACATTCTCCTCTTAATCCTTATAAAAAGTGATTTGGCATTTTTGCTCATGATGAAACTGCACCCTTGTATCTCTTTGCAATTTTGACCTGTTTTCATTTGAGCTCACATATTCTGCACATGCTAAAAAGGATGCCCGAGTGGAGGCGGGTGCATCCAGGCAGCTCCTAGGCAACAGAAGAGTACATGATTTCATTAAAGCTGAGAGTAGTCTCCATGGTAACCACAGACAGCAGCGTCTGCCTCACTTGCGCAAAGGACACGCCCTTGTGAGAGTAGAAAAACAGGAAGTGCTCCAAAAGAGATTACTGACAAAAAGAAATATCACAGATGGGTGCTGCTACTTCATTTTACAGAACTCAATAACCTCTTCTAAAGGACACACACATCAAATCAAATATCCACATCAACATCATGCTTTTTGTCAGTGCACCACTTTGCTGTGAGCTTCATGTAGTTTAATGTATTGATTGAGGAATAAATAATTGAATGCATTCTGCAGCATTAAGGGAGCTTTCATAAGGCACATGCTGATGTCATCCTTTTACGGACATCAGCATATCCATTTCACACTCTTGCATCTCTCCTGACCGATAATAGACATTGTAGCATGAAAAAAAAAATACTGAATATTCTGATGGCTGCATATAAAAAAGCCTCTTCTCATTCGAATCAGCCTCACAGGCCACACACTTGCCCTGCCCTGACATTAGGTGCTGTCCACCTCGCCCCACCCTACCCATGCGCAAAGTAAGAAGGCTGAGCTGAACTGATAGCGTGGTCGGTGCTGAAGCTGCAGTAGCAGCAGCGGAAAATTACCTACCCCTCCCCCAGCCTCCTCCACTCATATTCACAGAGAGCTGCGGCGTGCAGTACAGGCAGGCACTCAAGCACTTTTATGCAGGGAGGGGACCTCAGGCATTGTTTAGGGAAGCACAGCATAGGGAGGATATTGGAAGGGGAAAAAAGAACAAAACAGCCCACTGCAGGGCTCATGGAGCAAGCAGCCATCTTTATATCACAAGATGACCCACTTGTACTCTCACACACACACGCGCACACGAATCCTCTGCTGCGTGTAAGCACACAAAGCCTCAATCAAATCTCCCTCACACTGAAGCGAGGGAGATTCGGTAGTCACATCGGACAGCGCTTGTTTGTGCTGGACCACTCCCTGAAATGAGGTCATGTTGTCTGAGTGACTCAGAGCATCACAGATTCGACGCGTCACAGTGCTGAACTGAACTTTACTGTCATTATTCAACCAATTTAGGAAAAATAACATTTTCAATCCATAGAAATACAGCAGCAGCATTCCCACAGTGTAAAAGAAATATTGAATATTGAAGTATGTTGTCTGTGCCTTGCTTGACTGTACCAGCAGTGTACACATCAGGAATGCTAATGAATATATATATATATTAAATCATGTTTGCAACGTTCCGGGGCTGATAGCACACATGTCTGCAGCGATGGACATTAACACCCTGTTAGTTCCCTCAGCTGCTCCCCTCCTCAGAAACTGGCGGTGAAGGAGAGGGGGGGATGGTAAAGCATAACATGCACTGAGAGGGGGAGAGGAAGAAGCAAGCTTTAGGTGAATAATACATGCATGCTGAGCATCAGGAGGAATGGGGATGCGACCGGCAGGAGTGAGGAAATAAAGGTCAAACCTCATTAATGACAGAATTCCTTGTACTAATTGCACAACCTAATTTGGTGGAGCTTGCTGTTCAATAAACATGTTTGTGAGAGCCTATAGTGAATAGCAAGCTACAAAACACAAAAATCACCTCTTTTGTCCATGCTGCATATACTGTCGGTACGAATAAACAAAACATGAATGGCAAACATTATGAGACAATTTCTGATGCTTACATGCTCATCGCTTTGCCATAGTTGTGTATCAATGTGAATTAAAATAAATAGGATATTATTTATAGCTGCTTCCAAAGAAGTTAATTCTGTGATTTAATAAAAAGAAATTCCAAAAATTGGCTGGCTTCTAAGACCTCATGTTCCTACATAGGAAAACACAACACAATGTTTTTAAAATATCGATTCAGAAAAATGGCAATTTGGAAATACAAAGCAACGTATATTCTTATGACTATACTGCTTTCTAACATCAGCACATTGCAAGGCGTATGTGGAAACATTTAATAATTTACTTCCAAGGTGAAAAGTAAATTTTCAGTCATTTCATTAGCTCATCACAAAACTGATATGTATGCACTACAACTAGTTTCCCGGCGAGACAATATTCTGCAGTGGCACAGCTGGGCCAAAATCACAACAGCCGTGTGTCATCTCAAGTGTCTCACTAAAGCTAAAATGAGCGATGAAAACAAAGCTGCTAGAGTAACTCTGAAATTATATTTAAAGTTAAAAGGATGCTTCTTTAAAAAGAGCACCTTTGGGGGTTAAAAGAGTTATATGTCAGAGGCAGATTATTTTTCTTTATTATTAATTTTTAATATTTATTGACAAGGCAAAATATGTGTGTATGTTTCATTTCAACAATGAAAAATAATTAAGAATTAGACGTTCCAACTTGCATATATATATATATATATATATTTTTTAGTATCAGTTGTGTTCTAATTTTGGAGAATCATTAACAGGTATGAGTGAGTGGGTACACAAGCCAAGAAAGGTTGGGAACCACTGGACTAGAGGACCAGTAAAATGCATTTGATCATCTACTATCGACATTGTATTATTCAAAAAAAGAACATTACTCGCTGTACGGCATTAACATGAAAACCTCCAAGTGAGTCACGATTATGCCATCATGATAAACTAACACGATGCCCACCTGCAAAGAGCAGGTACCAATGCAAACCAAAACTAGATGGTGGTGGCCCCACATCCAAACTTACAGTGATAACACAAATCGGCTACTGAACTATTGACATAATATCATCCGCTAAGCAGCCACACCTGAGTCTTCATCTGGGCAATCAAATGGGATAAAAAGCGAGAGCTAAGTAATAAAAGGCTATCTTTGAAAAAAAAGACAAAACATGTATTTTTGATTCAGATGTAATTAGTAGTCAGACAACAATATCATTCTGGAAAGTGCTAATAGTCAATTCCGAGTGTTTTGTGAAAATCGCATATAGTTATTACAGATGAGTCATTGCCTCAGAGTAGGAACAAAAAGAAGACTTACTCAAGAGCAAATAAAGGGTCATTTGGCCTTGAGATCACGCATGCTAATGCTAACTGGTCAAGATGTGGGACTGCATAGACACCTCTGGCCACAAGGAGCCCAGACATTCTGATTATTGATGTTTTAAAAGAGAAAAAAATGAGGCAAATCTGGTTGACAGAGGTGTTGCTGGAACATGTTCAGCTCCTTTTGAAATTTAATTGTAGCTCAGTGAAGTGAAGCTACATTTATTGTAAAATAGCTTGAAGCTTAGTAGATTTGCCAACATTGGCAAAACAGAAATATTTTGAACAGCGCTGCTTGCTGCAGTCGATTTGTGTGAGCCTGCTCTCTGTCAGCACCATGGACAGCGCTTCTGGCTCCTCAGAACAGACACTTGATGGAAATCTCAATTCAGGAGAAATATTATTGATTCCAGGTCGTTATAACTCACCTTCTCGCTGTTAGGAAGCGTTTGAGTCCTGGTAAAGGTGTCCCCTCCATTAATACTAATCAGTTCTGCCTCTACAGGCGGAAAGGGTGTGGGAAATACCACCATGTCACTCTTGAGCGTGTCTGAGCTGAAGCACACGTCGTACTGCTGAGTCGCTTTGGAATAAGACCAGCTGCCGTCAGGGTGGGTGGTGATCATCGGGGCGCCGTACCTGTCGAAATGTCCGTCCGCCTGTCTGTGGCATTTGAAGGCCACTAAAGTGACCAGACTGAGCAGGAAGACCAGCGACACGGCCACAATGGCGATGAGCAGGTACAAGTGCAAGTCGGAGAAGCTCTCCTCCTTGATGGGCACGTGTCTGAATTGAGTGTGGATGTCAGCTGTGCTTTCAAGTACCACCACGTCAAGAGACACAGTCGCTGACAGAGAGGCTTCGCCGTTATCACACACCGACACCACCAAGGGATGACTTTTGAGGTCATTGTCACTCATTCGCCTCTTGGTGCGAATCTCCCCGGTGCTGGTTCCGATCCGGAAGAGGTTGTTGTTGCCTTTGGGCTCAGACAGGTGATAGGAGAGCAGTGCATTGTAGCCAGAGTCTGCATCCACTGCCCTGATCTTGGCCACAAAGTATCCCGCCTCAGCAGAGTAGGGGATGCTCTCGCTGTTGACGGAGCCATGCTCAGAATAGGGAGCCAAAATGGCCGGACTGTTGTCATTCTCATCCAGGATAAAAACTTTGACAGTCACGTTGCTGCTGAGTGGAGGAACACCAGAGTCTGTAGCCTGAACTTTAAATTGAAACATCTTTACCTTCTCATAGTCAAAAGATTGTAAAGCCACTATATCTCCACTCTCCGAGTTGATGTTAATGTTTGACCTTACTGTGTCATCTTTGCGATTACTGATAACTGAAAAGGATATTTTTGCATTTTCACCCACATCTGGATCATCTGCATTCACAGTATAAATAACTGTACCAGCGGGACTGTTTTCTTTCACAAAAATTTGAATTACGGCTTCTCCAAAGCGGGGTGCATTGTCATTGATATCAGAAACATCCACAGTTATTACAGTTGTACTGGACAGCGAAGGAACGCCTTCATCAGATGCCTCAATTGTAATATTATATTTAGAAACCTGCTCTCTGTCCAGGGCACCGTCTACAACCAAAGAATAGTGATTTTTGTATGTGTTTTTTATTTTAAACGGGACATGCTCAATTATGTGTACATTAACGACGCCGTTTTTGTCTGTGTCATTGTCTTTCACCGTTAAGAGTCCCACCATTGTGTCGAGCGGTGCATCTTCCCTCACCACGTCGACTAGTGACGTCACTGATATTTTGGGTGGGTTATCATTAATGTCAATGATTTCAACGAGTATTTTACAATGTGATGCTCTAGAGTTAGTGCCTTTGTCTTTTGCTTGCACTCTGATTTCAACAGCATTGCCCTTTTCGTGATCCAATTCACCATTTACTGTAATTTCCCCCGTCACTGAATTAATTGCAAATTTGTCAACGTCATTATCACCGTCATGATTGATAAAAGAATACACAATTTCTCCATTATCGCCTTCATCTAAATCATGAGCATGCACTGATAGAACGCTTGTGCGTGGCGGAGAATTTTCAGTCACAGCGGCTTTGTACAGAGCGTTGTCAAATATTGGAATATTGTCATTAACATCCTGCACAACAACTGTGACTTGTAACGTCCCCGATTTAGCAGGTTTTCCACCATCCAGAGCTGTTAACGTGAGCTCGATCACAGACTGTTTCTCGCGGTCCAGAGATTTTTGCAGCACCAATTCAGCAGACATAGATTGCTCGCCCGCATTCTGCACATCCAAGGAGAAATGCTCATTTTGGCTCAGTTTATAGCTCTTTACTGAATTACTGCCGACATCTGCGTCGAAAGCTTTTGGTAAAGTAAATCGTTCTCCAGTAAAAGCCGACTCAGAGACATTCAGAACAATCTCAGGTAGTCGGAAAAATGGGACATTGTCATTTGTGTCCACAATTGCAACCTCAAAACGATAGAGATTCAGAGGCGCGTTTGCAATGGCTTCCACTTCCAAAGAGCACTTCACGCGGCGAGAGCAGAGCTCCTCCCGGTCTATTCTGTCCTTTACCAGAAGTATTCCTGTTTTAGCATTGACTTCCAAATACCTGGCATTCGGTCCTGATATTTGCAAATTTCTCAATTCCAAATCCTGGCCATCGAGGTGTAAATCCTTTGCTAAATTGCCCACAGTGGTTCCAGGGTTTGATTCTTCCGTAATTGAATAAACAATCTGTCCCGATGCCACGCTCCATAAGTAAAACAAAGGCAAGGAAAAATAGATCCAAAGACAAAAAACGTCGTCCAGTTTCATTCTTTTCCTGGCTCGTTAGACAGATGTCACTGAAATAGTAGTCTGCACCGGTAACATTTTAACATGTGCAAGTCAGAGCACCAACGAGGACTATAACAGCGAACAAAGAATTACTATACACTTCTAATTATGGAGGAAAGGGAGGAGCGTTTTACGCTTGGCATCTGTGGGCCGATAGGGACATCTTGTGGTCAAAAATTATAATTTTTCTATCAGGTCAAAACGCCAGAAAGTTACACTAAAATCCACAATCATCATTAAAAATAAGAATAGTGTAAACTTGCGTGAATACAATACCTCCACTCAATTCAAGTCATGACCATAATTACTTTTAAGTTGATCACCAGCGCCAATGACCTAAGACGAATTAATTCATCGCTAAATCATAGATTATTTCCCCCAGCATTTCTTTATTGCGCCAAATAACCCATTATTTTGGAAAAACAACTCACAGCATACCAACAACAATGAAAGAAAACGTATAAAAACTAAAATAATGACCTCGCTGAATTTTATCGTAATTGGATTTAGAAGAAAATTTGGGCTTTTTTTATTGAACACAAAGCTATATATAGTCAAGCACTTTGTTGTGTGAATGGCAACAAAGGTTTAGTGAGTGAACATTCTGTCAACTAATGACATTTAAAGTTGTTCTGCCTGACCACAATACACCACTGGCATAGATACGAATGAAAATCAAGCACAATATGTGATTTATGAATAAATCTCTGACAAGCTAAGTGAAATTAAATATTTTGTCACTGCAACCCCTAATACGAGCTCTTCCTTGGTTTGGAATCACTGTTCTAACCAACACCACAATTTATTATTTCATTAATGTTTAAAGATTGATCCAGAGCAGCTTGGCCTATGCATAATTCCAAAGAAAATGATAATGAAACAACTTGGATTGTTCAATATCAAATAAAATCACTATAACATAGACAACAAAACACAAACAAACACTGTACTATGTGTCGGTTAGGCCTGTCAGGTTTGTGCCATCCACATTACCTTCTCACTGTTAGGTAAAGTCTGAGTCCTGGTAAAGGTGTCTCCTCCATTAATACTGATCAGTTCTGCTTCTACAGGCGGAAAGGGCGTGGGAAAAACCACCATGTCACTCTTGAGCGTGTCTGAGCTGAAGCACACGTCGTACTGCTGAGTCGCTTTGGAGTAAGACCAGCTCCCATCAGGGTGGGTGGTGATCATCGGGGCGCCGTACCTGTCGAAATGTCCCTCCGTCTGTCTGTGGCATTTGAAGGCCACTAAAGTGACCAGGCTGAGCAGGAAGACCAGCGACACGGCCACAATGGCGATGAGCAGGTACAAGTGCAAGTCAGAGAAGCTCTCCTCCTTGATGGGCACGTGTCTGAACTGAGTGTGGTGGATGTCAGCTGTGCTTTCAAGCACCACCACGTCAAGAGACACAGTCGCTGACAGGGGCGCTTCTCCGTTATCACACACCGACACCACCAAGGGGTGACTTTTCAGGTCATTGTCACTCATTCGCCTCTTGGTGCGAATCTCCCCGGTGCTGGTTCCGATCCGGAAGAGGTTGTTGTTGCCTTTGGGCTCAGAAAGGTGATAGGAGAGCAGCGCGTTGTAGCCAGAGTCTGCATCCACTGCCCTGATCTTGGCCACAAAGTATCCTGCCTCAGCAGAATAGGGGATGCTCTCGCTGTTGACGGAGCCATGCTCAGAATAGGGAGCCAAAATGGCCGGACTGTTGTCATTCTCATCCAGGATAAAAACGTTTACAGTCACGTTGCTGCTGAGCGGAGGAGCACCAGAGTCTGTGGCCTGAACTTTAAACTGAAACGTCTTTAACTTCTCATAGTCAAAGGACTGCAAACTGACTAGATCACCACTCTCTGAATTAATGTTCATCACTGATGTTATTGGAATTCCATTTGCATCCCCCAATAATGCATACGTCACTCTTGCGTTCACATTCATATCCAAATCTATTGCATTTATTCTATAGATACTTGCTCCCACAGGACTGTTTTCTTTGACATAAATATTAATAATGGGTTCAGAGAAACGTGGCGCGTTGTCATTAACATCAGCCACTTGAATGGCAATAACGCTTGTGCATGATAGAGGAGGACTCCCCTCATCATTTGCTACAAGAGTGACATTGTAAAATGAATGCTCCTCCCTATCAAGTGAGCCATCCACAACTAGAGAATAATAGTTTTTATAATTGGAATTAAGCTTAAAAGGTGCAGAGCCACTTAGTTTACACTGAGTGTTGCCGTTTTTCCCTCCATCTTTATCAGTCACAGTCACTAAAGCCACGACGCTTCCAATCTCAGCGTTTTCTTTTATGGGGTTCATGAGTGACGTCACCACAATTTCTGGAGCGTTGTCGTTCACGTCGAGCACTTCAACCAATAGCTTCGCATTTGCTCTCCGAGGCGACAAACCTTTATCAGTAGCCTGAACATGAATATCATATGCTGCTTGCGCCTCATAGTCCAAACGGCCTTTTACAGTGATCTCACCTGTGTCTGCATCTATTAAAAACACGTCCGCGGGGTCAAAATGTGCACGTTTAACAAAAGCAAATCTTAGCCTCCCATTGTCTCCTTCGTCTAAATCTGTAGCACTTAACTGAATCACTAAAGACCCAGACGGCGCATTTTCTTTCACGCGAGCCTTGTACAGGGCTTGACTAAACGAAGGCGTGTTATCATTAACATCCAGAACATTTACATGCAACAGTAACGTGCCCGTTTTGGAGGGTTTTCCTCCATCAACGGCAGTAAGTGTTAATTTTAGCGTGGCTTGTTTTTCTCTATCTAAAGCTTTTAGTAACACCAACTCAGCAGACACACTCTGTTCTCCACCGCCCTGCACATCCAGAGAAAAATATTCATTTGTGCTCAGCTTGTAAGTCTTTACCGAGTTTCCAGCAGTATCAGCGTCGAGCGCCAGTGGAAGTAAAAAATGCTCGCCTGCGGGTGATATTTCAGACACGTTAATCGAATGCGACTCCTCCACGAAACGAGGTGGGTTGTCGTTTAAATCATCTACCACCACTTCAATTCGATTAAGCGCCATCGGGTTCCTCAGTATGGCCTCTAAGTTGAGAGTACATTGGATTGCCTTTGGACACAACTCCTCGCGGTCTACTCTCTCGGCAACATAAAGCTCCCCCGTGCGAAAATTGGCCTTGAAATATTCCTTACTGTAAGAGGACACCACACTTAAATCCCGAGTTTGCAAGTCCCTCACGTTGACATTTAAATCCTTCGCAAGGTTGCCCACCACGGTTCCTTTGTCCACCTCTTCGTTAATAGAGTAGGAAATCTGAGCAGCGCAGCAGTGCCATAAAACGACAAAAAAGAGCCAGCAGAGGCTTGCATGTTTGCGTCCAATGCCCATTGCCATTTCCACGGATTCCCAAGTAAAATCACAGTATTTCATCCACGGAACACCGCCCGATCGTCCATAATGCCATCCACTCTCCTGCTCCTCCGAATATTTTTTGGGTGCGCACACAATGCAATCAGTCTGATGACGTTAAAATGGACCGCGGAGACACTGAGCAAAGTGGTGGTCTGATGCGACCCCAAGCGTTCAAACTTGGTATAAACATTTGACCTCATACGTGGCAGACAGTACTCGTATGAACTTGCTGAAGCCATTGAATTGCTATTATAAGTTATAAAATTATTATCAGTCTTCATTTAAACTGCCTCCCCCCCATGAGTAATGTTAATTAAATAAATTTAAAAAATATTTTCTTGCAAATATAGGAATTAGATTATGGAATTGTGAAACATAAACAGCAATCCTGTTCAAAAAGCAAAACTCTAAAATGCCCGTAAAGTGAATCTTGAAACTGTACAAATATCTTGAAACTGTATAAAGATCAGCATTGTAATCATGCAGGTTATTTGGTCAAAGTAAACTATAAAAAAACAAAATCTCATCAAAATAAAAAAGTTCTACCCGCATTATTTTGCTTAGAAACGGAGACATTTCGGCAAAACGATTAGCCACACATTATAGCCCAAACGTTGCTATCTGATCGAAAAACCACTATCTTACCGGTCACTTATATATTTTTATACACTTCAAGAGCATGTGATACAGTACTGCTTTTGGGCATGGGATCAGTGATGTTTGATTGGATATCAAGGAAGCATCTACTTTGCCCATTAAAACAACATTCAGCACCAAGGACAGAGAAATTGGTCCCTTTCCCTGATGGTTTATCTTGAGGCCTGTAGTCTATCCCTGCTGACTTGATGTAAAATGCATATTAAAATGCAGACTCCACAACATCTGCACAAACACCAGCTATGTCAACCACTACACTACCATTACGAAAGAAAGAGCCCAATTTTTTTAATAAAACCATCAATGTGCATCACATAAATTGGCTTATCTGGCTTCTGTTTCAAATGCAAAATATCCAGCCAACCTGTTTAGTCATTGCTGATTTTAAATAATGAATGCAGTTTAAAAGTGGTTTGAGTTTGAGTGTAAGCATAAAAAAGGAAATTCAACAAATGTTTAAGCCTACCTTCTCAGTAGTAGGTAAGGTCTGAGTCCTAGTAAATGTATCTCCTCCGTTAATACTGATTAGTTCCGCCTCGACAGGTGGAAAGGGTGTGGGGAAAACCACCATGTCACTCTTGAGCGTGTCTGAGCTGAAGCACACGTCGTACTGCTGAGTCGCTTTGGAATAAGACCAGCTCCCGTCGGGGTGGGTGGTGATCATAGGGGCGCCGTACCTGTCGAAATGTCCGTCCGCCTGTCTGTGGCATTTGAAGGCCACTAAAGTGACCAGGCTGACCAGGAAGACCAGCGACACGGCTACAATGGCGATGAGCAGGTACAAGTGCAAGTCGGAGAAGCTCTCATCCTTGATGGGCACGTGTCTGAACTGAGTGTGGTGGATGTCAGCTGTGCTTTCAAGCACCACCACATCAAGAGACACAGTCGCTGACAGGGGGGCTTCTCCGCTATCACACACCGACACCACCAAGGGGTGACTTTTCAGGTCATTGTCACTCATTCGCCTCTTGGTGCGAATCTCCCCGGTGCTGGTTCCGATCCGGAAGAGGTTGTTGTTGCCTTTGGGCTCAGACAAGTGATAGGAGAGCAACGCATTGTAGCCAGAGTCTGCATCCACCGCCCTGATCTTGGCCACAAAGTATCCTGCCTCAGCAGAATAGGGGATGCTCTCGCTGTTGACGGAGCCATGCTCAGAATAGGGAGCCAAAATGGCCGGACTGTTGTCATTCTCATCCAGAACAAAAACGTTAACAGTCACGTTGCTGCTGAGTGGCGGAACACCAGAGTCTGTGGCCTGAACTTTAAACTGAAACGTCTTTAACTTCTCAAAGTCAAAAGATTGCAAACTGACAATGTCTCCGCTCTCTGAGTTGATGTTAAGGAGTGACGAAATTGGAAAATTTCTGTGAGCGTTATCTAACAACGCGTATGAAACTTTTGCATTTGCGTCCAAATCAGGATCAACTGCATTTATGGAACAGAGTGAATATCCACTTGGGGTATTTTCTTTGACGTACACATTAATAATAGGTTCCATAAAACGAGGTGCATTATCGTTAACATCAGAAACATGAACACTAATGATCCTTTTAGTGGACAGAGGTGGACTTCCGTCATCTGTGGCTAAGATGGAGACATTATAAAGAGAGACGTTTTCTCTGTCTAGTGCTCCATCAACTACTAAAGAATAATCATTTTTGTAGTTAGATTTCAGTTTAAAGGGAACAGATCCCACAACCTTACATTCTGTTACACCGTTGTTCCCACCATCCTTATCACTCACTGTAATCAAAGAAACAATTGTGCCCAATTCTGCGTTTTCTTTTACAGGCGTCATCAGTGATGTCACTGTTATTTCAGGGGCATTGTCATTCACATCTACTATCTCTATGAGCAGTTTAGCATTTGCACTACGAGGAACAGGGCCTTGATCCATTGCTTGAATCCTGACTTCGTAAGCAGGAGTCTCTTCATAATTTAAAGGACCTTTTACAGTGATTTCTCCCGTTTCTGTATTTAGATTAAAAACATTTGATGGATCATTTTGGCTCCGTTTTATTATCGAATATGTGATCTTACTGTTCATGCCTTCGTCCAAATCTGTTGCATTTAATTTAATCACGACTGAGCCCTGCGCGGCATCTTCGCTCAGACGCACTTTATAAAGTGACTTACTAAACGTGGGTACATTGTCGTTGACATCGAGCACATTCACGCGTATCTGCAACGAGCCAGATTTGGGAGGTTTACCCCCGTCGACAGCAGTGAGCGTGAGCGTAATGAGTGACTGTTTTTCTCGATCTAAAGATTTGTGCAGCACCAATTCTGCAGACACACCGTGGTCTCCTCCGCTCTGCACATCCAGCGTAAAATGTTCATTGTTGCTTAGCTTATAGCTCCTCACTGAATTACTGCCGAAATCTGCGTCCGCAGCCACCGGGAGAAAATACCGCTCCCCCGGTAAAGCTGATTCAGAAATGTTCAAAGTGTATGCGTTTTCTATAAAAGCTGGTGAATTGTCATTTATATCCAAAATAATGATCTCAATGCGGTGTGCCGTCATCGGGTTGTTTAACACAGCTTGTATCCTCAACATACATTTTGCCACGTTCGGACAGAGTTCCTCCCTGTCTATTCTTTCTTTCACAAATAAGTTACCGCTGTGTAAATTCACGTTGAAATACTCTTTACTGTAACTGGAAACCACACGCAGATCTCTGGTGTCCAATTCATGCACGTTGAGGTTTAAATCCTTGGCGATGTTGCCCACCACAAAGCCTTTGTTCGCTTCCTCGTTAACAGAGTAGGACAACTGCGAAGCGGACGGGCCGTAAATACAAAAAAGCAAAGCAAAGTAAATCCAGAAATTGTATCTTTGTTGACGCATCCTCATCGTCGATGCAGCAAAAATAAACAGACTGCCGTCTATTATTCATCCACAGAGAGAAATTTACTCCAACTGTGCGTCTTTGTGCGCCTCATGCGCATGAACTGTTGGCTGATGACGATTTCTTTTTGCCGGAGCAGGGCGGAGTAGAACTATTGAGTGGGTCACCGAATCACCACATTCGTATCTACGGTCTCCTGCGACCCCGTGTGGTGAATTTAAGGCAAATCTCATGACAATCACTTAACATGCAAAATTGCCTACGACCAACAGCAACAACAAAAACCTTTTTTTTTTTTAAATCTGATTTTTGGCCCGACATCTGATAACGCTAGGAAATGTCGAGTCCCGTTTTCCCTTTAAAAGCTATAATGCTATTTTTAGAGCGTTGGAAAACAACAACACTAATATTTCCTATAAATATATTATGTTGGCTCTGACATGAATCAAGCCAACAAAACAGCAAACACCGAATAGTACACGTTATATAAACTCGACTATTAATACTAACAGCACAATATGTAACAATACTGAATGTGAAGTCGCCAATGGTTTGAATGTTCACTCGCCTGGCTTCCACACGGGCAGTGTGCAGTTCCCACTCAAGTGACAGTGTGAATGTGACTGACTGCGAATGGTTGTCTGTTTCTCTGCCCTTGTGACTGATTGGTGACCAGTCCGGGATGTGGTCCACCTTTCGCCCTAAAATAGGCTCCAATTATTCCCTACAGACTAGAACCAGACAAGCAGTATACAAGAAGGACCGATGGATACTTAAGCTCTGATATGAGGTTCCCCAAAAAGCGCATCTCCGTGGTTTTCAGCACAACGGACAGCGGCATTTAGAGTTGCTGTTTTCACTCCCAAACAGTACGGAAATGCAAAACTGCCAATGTAAAATAAACAAATAATTGTAAATACGTTTAAATGTATTTGCACTTACGTGGCAGATATATTTGAGCGTATTTACAAATGCGTTCAAACGTAAACTTGTCGGCTAAATGCAAAAAAAACTTCCCATAATGCCACGGGGTATTGACTTGCGCATGCATTTTTAACAGGAAATACTTTCTATCCCGTTTGGCCTAAATAAGACCAATGCATTCGAAAACTAGCTAAGTAGGCATTTTCTGTAATTTTTATCATGTATTATGTCCTAAGTTAATGATTTCCGTTCGGCATTCTTTCCCACCATGCCACGGGTTATTGACTTGCGCATGCGCCAATTTAGAAATAGGCTTTTTAAGCATTTGGCCTATATTATACCAATACGTTCAAAAATTGAGTAAGTCAACATAGTTTATTTCTCATTTTTATAAATCTATAATTATGTCTGCAGTATTTCAACATATTTTTCCTGTCATAAATCAATGTTTACTCCACACTGGCAGTTCCACGCTTCTGTAAAGGGGAAAGCAATCGACCTGCCATGTGAAATAAATAATGCGAGTTTAGCACCGCAGAGAGTGTCACCAAAATTACAGGGAACACACAAAGTGTCAACTTTTTAAACCAACGCCGGGGGCTCAGTACTACTGCACTATTAAATCCAACAAAGTGCAAACTATGTACAAAACCACACTGATCACTCCATCAACCGAGTGATTTACATTGTTTATGCTTTCCTTGCAAACTATTGCCCAAGCCCTTCCAGACATGCTCTACTTAATCCAAGATATCACATTAATGTTAACATATACATGTTTGTTTTTGTTTGCTTTAGTATATAATCAGCTATACACGTTGCTTGCAACTAACAGCCAGTCAACTTGAGAGCATAAAATAATTGTCAGCCTACCTTCTCAGTGTTAGGAAGCGTTTGAGTCCTGGTAAAGGTGTCTCCTCCGTTAATACTGATCAGTTCTGCTTCTACAGGCGGAAAGGGCGTGGGAAATACCACCATGTCACTCTTGAGCGTGTCTGAGCTGAAGCACACGTCGTACTGCTGAGTCGCTTTGGAGTAAGACCAGCTCCCATCAGGGTGGGTGGTGATCATCGGGGCGCCGTACCTGTCGAAATGTCCGTCCGTTTGTCTGTGGCATCTGAAGACCACTAAAGTGATCAAGCTGAGCAGAAAGACCAGCGACACGGCCACAATGGAGATGAGCAGGTACAAGTGCAAGTCGGAGAAGCTCTCCTCCTTGATGGGCACGTGTCTGAATTGAGTGTGGATGTCAGCTGTGCTTTCAAGCACCACCACGTCCAGAGAGACAGTCGCTGACAGGGAGGCTTCTCCGTTATCACACACCGACACCACCAAGGGGTGACTTTTCAGGTCATTGTCACTCATTCGTCTCTTGGTGCGAATCTCCCCGGTGCTGGTTCCGATCCGGAAGAGGTTGTTGTTGCCTTTGGGCTCAGACAAGTGATAGGAGAGCAAGGCATTGTAGCCAGAGTCTGCATCCACTGCCCTGATCTTGGCAACAAAGTATCCCGCCTCAGCAGAATAGGGGATGCTCTCGCTGTTAACGGAGCCATGCTCAGAATAGGGAGCCAAAATGGCTGGACTGTTGTCGTTCTCATCCAGGATAAAAATATTGACTGTCACGTTGCTGCTGAGTGGAGGAACACCAGAGTCTGTGGCCTGAACTTTAAACTTAAATGTCTTTAACTGCTCATAGTCAAAAGATTGCAAACTGACAATGTCTCCACTCTCTGAGTTGATGTTAAGGAGTGATGGAATTGGAATATTCCTTGGAGCATTATCTAACAACGCGTATGAAACTTTTGCATTTGCGTCCAAATCAGGATCAACTGCATTTATGGAACAAAGCGAATATCCACTTGGGGTATTTTCTTTGACATACACGTTAATAACCGGTTCCATAAAACGAGGTGCATTATCGTTAACGTCAGAAACATGAACACTAATGATCCTTTTCGTGGACAGGGGGGGACTTCCTTCATCTGTGGCTAAGATGAAGACATTATAAAGAGAGACGTTTTCTCTGTCTAGTGCTCCATCAACTACTAAAGAATAATCATTTTTGTAATTAGACTTCAGTTTAAAGGGAACAGATCCAACAACCTTACAGTTGGTTACACCGTTGTTCCCACCATCCTTATCACTCACTGTGACCAAAGCAACAATTGTGCCCAATTCTGCATTTTCTTTTACAGGCGTCATCAGTGACGTCACCGTTATTTCAGGGGCATTGTCATTCACATCTATTATTTCTATCAGCAATTTAGCATGTGCACTACGAGGAACAGTACCTTGATCCATTGCTTGTATCCTGACTTCATAAGCAGGAGTCTCTTCATAATTTAAAGTGCCTTTCACAGTGATTTCCCCCGTTTCTGCATTTAAATTAAAAACATTTGATGGATCATTGTTGCCTCGTTTAATAAAGAAATACGTGATCTTACTGTTCATGCCGTCGTCTAAATCCGTTGCATTTAATTTAATCACGACTGAGCCCTGCGCGGCATCTTCGCTCAAACGCACTTTATAAAGTGACTTACTAAACGTGGGCACGTTGTCGTTAACATCGAGTACATTCACGCGTATTTGCAACGAGCCAGATTTGGGAGGTTTACCCCCGTCGACAGCGGTGAGCGTGAGCGTAATGAGTGACTGTCTTTCTCGATCTAAAGATTTGTGCAGCACCAATTCTGCAGACACACCATGGTCTCCTCCGCTCTGCACATCCAGCGTAAAATGTTCATTATTGCTTATCTTATAGCTACTCACCGAATTACTGCCTAAGTCTGCGTCCACAGCCACCGGGAGGAGGTACCGCTCCCCCGGTAAAGCTGATTCAGAAATGTTCAAAGTGTATGCGTTTTCTATAAACGCTGGCGAATTGTCATTTATATCCAAAATAATGATCTCAATGCGGTGTGCCGTCATCGGATTGTTTAACACAGCTTGTATCCTCAACATACATTTTGCCACGTTCGGACAGAGCTCCTCCCTGTCTATTCTTTCTTTCACAAAGAAGTTACCGCTCTGTAAATTCACATTGAAATACTCTTTACTGTAGCTGGAAACCACACGCAGATCTCTAGTGTCCAAATCATGCACGTTGAGGTTTAAATCCTTGGCGATGTTGCCCACCACGAAGCCTTTGTTCGCCTCCTCGTTAACGGAGTAGGACAATTGCGAAGCGGACGAGCCATGAAAACAAAGCAAAGCAAAGTAAATCCAGTAACTGTGTCTTTGTTGACACATCCTCATCGTCAATGCAGCAAAATTAACAGACCGCCGTCTATCATATATCCACATTAAGAAAATGTAATCCTTTTCAGCATTACTGTTGGGAGGTTGCCGTGCGTTCCCGTGCGCCTTCTGCGCATGACGATTTCTTTTTTTTTCCCCGTACAGGGCAGAGTTGGATGGTTGAGGGTCTGTCTCGTCAAGATATCAAATTTACGGTCTCCTGCGACCCCGTGTGGTGAAATTAAGGTAAGTCTATCATGGCTGGCACCGCGCAAAAACAATGTCCTATGAGCAAAAGGTACCTTTAAAAAAATCACATAAATAGGCCTGACACCTGATAACGCTAGAAAATGTAAAATCTCATAATTCACTGTAAAGTTATCGTAACATGTTTTTAAAACACTACACAGCAAGAGTATAAATATAATTTTCTAGCCTGATTAAATAGTTGCTGACATGCATCCGCCTGACTGTCATGCAGCCGGTGTGCATTTGCCATTTAGTGACAGTATGAATGTGACTGACTGTGAATGGTGATATATTTCTACATGTAACCTGTGAAAGATGGCGACCAGTCCGGGGGTCGTAGTCCAGCTTTCTCGCCAAATTTAGCATAGGCTAACGCTCCCCTCGGCTCTAAACTGGATAAACATTGATGGCCGGTTTCTTAATCTGATGCCCATGCATGAACGTGCATGACCATAAGGTCCAGAACCATGGATAGTGACAATTTAGAGTTTTTTTTTTTTTTTTTTTAACAGCCAAATACAAAATGGGTGGCTATATGAAGTAGAGTAAAAGTTCAGTGCCACAGATACAACCACAGTTGGTCAGTATTAGAGGGAACACACAAGGCTTTCGTCTTAAACCAACACCGGCAAGCCGTATAGCAGCACTATGGCCCAACATAAAGCGAAAACTGCAGAAGAAAAACACGGATTCCTCCACTTGGAGTGGTCCACATTATTTGCTCTTTGTATAACATTTGCTTTAAGAACATATCTTTGTTTGAGTTGACCAAGAGACTGTAAGTATATGTTTGCCCCACCCCGCTGCCAAAAAAATGATAGTTCAGGCTTTACGTCTCTTCAGAATTAAGGAACAAAAGAATACAAACTGTCAGCCTACCTTCTCAGTGTTAGGAAGAGTTTGAGTCCTGGTAAAGGTGTCCCCTCCATTAATACTAATCAGTTCTGCTTCTACAGGCGGATAGGGCGTGGGGAAAACCACCATGTCACTCTTGAGCGTGTCTGAGCTGAAGCACACGTCGTACTGCTGAGTCGCTTTGGAGTAGGACCAGCTCCCATCAGGGTGGGTGGTGATCATCGGGGCGCCGTACCTGTCGAAATGTCCGTCTGTCTGTCTGTGGCATCTGAAGACCACTAAAGTGACCAAGCTGAGCAGAAAAACCAGCGACACGGCCACAATGGCGATGAGCAGGTACAAGTGCAAGTCAGAGAAGCTCTCCTCCTTGATGGGCACGTGTCTGAACTGAGTGTGGTGGATGTCAGCTGTGCTTTCAAGCACCACCACATCAAGAGACACAGTCGCTGACAGGGGGGCTTCTCCGTTATCACACACCGACACCACCAAGGGGTGACTTTTCAGGTCATTGTCACTCATTCGTCTCTTGGTGCGAATCTCCCCGGTGCTGGTTCCGATCCGGAAGAGGTTGTTGTTGCCTTTCGGCTCAGACAAGTGATAGGAGAGCAAGGCATTGTAGCCAGAGTCTGCATCCACTGCCCTGATCTTGGCCACAAAGTATCCCGCCTCAGCAGAATAGGGGATGCTCTCGCTGTTGACGGAGCCATGCTCAGAATAGGGAGCCAAAATGGAAGGGATGTTGTCATTCTCATCCAGGATAAAAACGTTTACGGTTACGTTGCTGCTGAGCGGAGGAACACCAGAGTCTGTGGCCTGAACTTTAAACTGAAACGTCTTTAACTGCTCATAGTCAAAAGATTGCAAACTGACAATGTCTCCACTCTCTGAGTTGATGTTAATGAGTGATGGAATTGGAATATTCCTTGGAGCATTATCTAACAACGCGTATGAAACTTTTGCATTTGCGTCCAAATCAGGATCAACTACATTTATGGAACAAAGCGAATATCCACTTGGGGTATTTTCTTTGACGTACACATTAATAACAGGTTCCATAAAACGAGGTGCATTATCGTTAACATCAGAAACATGAACACTAATGATCCTTTTAGTGGAAAGAGGGGGACTTCCTTCATCTGTGGCTAAGATGGAGACATTATAAAGAGAGACGTTTTCTCTGTCTAGTGCTCCATCAACTACTAAAGAATAATCATTTTTGTAGTTAGATTTCAGTTTAAAGGGAACAGATCCAACAACCTTACAGTAGGTTACACCGTTGTTCCCACCATCCTTATCACTCACTGTAATCAAAGCGACAATTGTCCCCAATTCTGCGTTTTCTCTTACGGGCGTCATCAGTGACGTCACCGTTATTTCAGGGGCATTATCATTCACATCTACTATCTCTATGAGGAGTTTAGCATTTGCACTACGAGGAGAAAGGCCTTGATCCATTGCTTGAATCCTGACTTCATAAGCAGGAGTCTCTTCATAATTTAAAGTACCTTTTACAGTGATTTCTCCCGTTTCTGAATTTAGATTGAAAACATTTGATGGATCATTGTTACCTCGTTTAATGAAGGAATACGTGATCTTACTGTTCATGCCGTCGTCTAAATCTGTTGCATTTAATTTAATCACGGCTGAGCCCTGCGCGGCATCCTCGCTCAAACGCACTTTATAAAGCGACTTACTAAACGTGGGCACATTGTCGTTAACATCGAGCACATTCACGCGTATTTGCAACGATCCAGATTTCGGAGGTTTACCCCCGTCGACAGCGGTGAGCGTGAGCGTAACAAATGATTGTTTTTCTCGATCTAAAGATTTGTGCAGCACCAATTCTGCAGAAACACCGTGGTCACCTCCGCTCTGCACATCCAGCGTAAAATATTCATTGTTGCTTATCTTATAGCTCCTCACTGAATTAGTGCCCAAGTCTGCGTCCACAGCCACTGGTAGGAAGTATCGCTCCCCCGGTAACGCTGATTCAGAAATGTCCAAAGTGTATGCATTTTCTATAAAAGCTGGTGAATTGTCATTTATATCTAAAATAATGATCTCAATGCGGTGTGCCGTCATCGGGTTGTTTAACACAGCTTGTATCCTCAACATACATTTTGCCACGTTCGGACAGAGCTCCTCCCTGTCTATTCTTTCTTTCACAAATAAGTTACCGCTCTGTAAATTCACATTGAAATACTCTTTACTGTAGCTGGAAACCACACGCAGATCTCTGGTGTCCAAATCATGCACGTTGAGGTTTAAATCCTTGGCGATGTTGCCCACCACAAAGCCTTTGTTCGCCTCCTCGTTAACGGAGTAGGACAATTGCGAAGCGGACGAGCCATGAAAACAAAGCAAAGCAAAGTAAATCCAGTAACTGTGTCTTTGTTGACGCATCCTCGTCGTCAATGCAGCAAAATTAACAGACCGCCGTCTATCATACATCCACATTAAGAAAATGTAATCCTTTGCAGCATTAATGTTGGGAGGTTGTCTTGCGTTCCCGTGCGCCTTCTGCGCATGACGATTTTTTTTTTTTTTTTTCCGTACAGGGCAGAGTTGGATGGTTGAGGGGCCGTCTCGTCAAGGTATTCAAATTTACGGTCTCCTGCGACCCCGTGTGGTGAAATTAAGGTAAGTCTATCATGGCTGACACCGCGCAAAAAGAATGTCCTAAGAGCAAAAAATACCTTTAAAAAAAATCACATAAATAGGCCTGACACCTGATAACGCTGGACAATGTAAAATCTCATAATTTACTGAAAAGTCTTTGTAACATGTTTTCAAACACTACACAGCAAAACTATAAATATTATTTTCTACCTTTCATTACATAGTTGCTGACATGAATCCTGCCGACTTTCATGCACAGTATACAGTTGCCATTTAGTGAGAGCATGACTGTGACTGTAGATCTGAATGGTGATCTGTTTTTACATGCGACCTGTGATTGATGGCGACCAATCCGCGGGTCGTGTCCACCTTTATTACCAAAATTAGGATAGGCTAACACTCCCCTCAGCACCGGATAAGCAGTTTACATACACATAATTGATGGCTGGTTACTTAATCTGATACATGATGCCCATGCATGAACGTGCGTAACCATACTGTTCAGCACCACGGATAGTGACATTTTAGAGTTGCAGTTTTTTTTTTTTTTTTACAACCCAATACAAAATGGGTTTCTATATGAAGTAGAGTAGTCAGCACCACAGATACAACCACAGTTGGTCAGTATTAGAGGGAACACACAAGGCCTTCGTCTGAAACCAACACCAACAGGGCGTATAGCGGCACTACAGCCCAACATAAAGCTAAAACTACAGAAGTAAAACATGCATTCCTCCATTTGTGAGTGGTCCTCATTATTTGCTCTTTGTATACCATTTGCTTCAACCACATATCTAAGAGTTGACCAAGAGACTAAGTATGTTTGTCACCCCCCTCTCGAAAACAAATGACAGTTGAGGCTTTAATCTCTTCAAATATTAAGGAACACAAAAATACAAACTGTCAGCCTACCTTCTCAGTGTTAGGAAGAGTTTGAGTCCTGGTAAAGGTGTCCCCTCCATTAATACTAATCAGTTCTGCTTCTACAGGCGGAAAGGGGGTGGGGAAAACCACCATATCACTCTTGAGCGTGTCTGAGCTGAAGCACACGTCGTACTGCTGAGTTGCTTTGGAGTAAGACCAGCTCCCGTCGGGGTGGGTGGTGATCATCGGGGCGCCGTACCTGTCGAAATGTCCCTCCGTCTGTCTGTGGCATTTGAAGACCACTAAAGTGATCAGGCTGAGCAAAAAGACCAGCGACACAGCCACAATGGCGATGAGCAGGTACAAGTGCAAGTCGGAGAAGCTCTCCTCCTTGATGGGCACGTGTCTGAACTGAGTGTGGTGGATGTCAGCTGTGCTTTCAAGCACCATCACGTCAAGAGACACAGTCGCTGACAGGGAGGCTTCGCCGTTGTCACACACTGACACCACCAAGGGGTGACTTTTCAGGTCATTGTCACTCATTCGTCTCTTGGTGCGAATCTCCCCGGTGCTGGTTCCGATCCGGAAGAGGTTGTTGTTGCCTTTGGGCTCAGACAGGTGATAGGAGAGCAACGCGTTGTAGCCAGAGTCTGCATCCACTGCCCTGATCTTGGCCACAAAGTATCCTGCCTCAGCAGAATAGGGGATGCTCTCGCTGTTGACGGAGCCATGCTCAGAATAGGGAGCTAAAATGGCCGGACTGTTGTCATTCTCATCCAGGATAAAAACGTTAACAGTTACGTTGCTGCTGAGTGGCGGAACACCAGAGTCTGTGGCCTGAACTTTAAACTGAAACGTCTTTAACTTCTCAAAGTCAAAAGATTGCAAACTGACAATGTCTCCGCTCTCTAAGTTGATGTTAAGGAGTGACGAAATTGGAATATTTCTGTGAGCGTTATCTAACAACGCGTATGAGACTTTTGCATTTGCGTCCAAATCAGGATCAACTGCATTTATGGAACAGAGTGAATATCCACTTGGGGTATTTTCTTTGACGTACACATTAATAACAGGTTCCATAAAACGAGGTGCATTATCGTTAACATCAGAAACATGAACACTAATGATCCTTTTAGTGGACAGAGGGGGACTCCCTCCATCTGTGGCTAAGATGGAGACATTATAAAGAGAGACGTTTTCTCTGTCTAGTGCTCCATCAACTACTAAAGAATAATCATTTTTGTAGTTAGATTTCAGTTTAAAGGGAACAGATCCAACAACCTTACAGTTGGTTACACCGTTGGTTCCACCATCCTTATCACTCACTGTAACCAAAGCGACAATTGTGCCCAATTCTGCGTTTTCTTTTACAGGTGTCATCAGTGACGTCACCGTTACTTCAGGGGCATTGTCATTCACATCAATTATTTCTATCAGCAATTTAGCATGTGCACTACGAGGAACAGGGCCTTGATCCATTGCTTGAATCCGGACTTCATAAGCAGGAGTCTCTTCAAAATCTAATCTATCTTTTACTGCGATTTCTCCCGTGTCTGCATTTAAATAAAAAATGTTTTCATTATTGCCTCGTTTAATCAAGGAATACACAATCTTACTGTTCATTCCTTCGTCTAAATCAGTTGCATTTAATTTAATTACAACTGAGCCCTGCGCTGCGTTTTCACTCACACGAACTTTATAAAGTGACTTGCTAAAAACCGGAGTGTTATCATTTACATCCATGACTACTACTTTGATATGCGATACGCCCGATCTAATAGGTTTTCCTCCATCTAAAGCAGTAAGAGTGAGTTCATGAATAGGTTGTTTCTCTCGATCTAACGCTTTGTGCAGCACCAGCTCTGCAGACACGCCGTGTTCGCCACCATTCTGCACATCCAGCGTAAAATAGTCATTTGGACTCAATGTGTACGTCTTTACTGAATTGCTTCCCGTATCTAAATCCACTGCTTCTGGGAGGAAATATTTTTCACCCGGTGCTACGGATTCAGATATCTTTAAGATGTGTAAATCTTCCTCGAATTTCGGCGAGTTGTCGTTCACATCCAAAACATGAACGTCAATGCGGTGCACACTCATCGGGTTGCTCAGCACTGCCTGTATTCTCACAAAGCATTGCACCGCGCCGGGACAAAGCTCCTCCCTGTCTATTCTGTCGTTAACAAAGAGGTTCCCCGTCCGTAGATCGACCTCAATATATTTCTTACTGTGACTAGAAACAATACGCAGGTCTCTGTTGTGCAGCTCTTGCAAATTGAGGTTCAAATCCTTTGCGATATTCCCCACCACCGTGCCTTTGTTCATCTCCTCGGAAATGGAGTAAGAAAATTGTGAAGCAGAGCAATCACAAAAAAGAAGCATGGCAACGATGTAAATCCATAAATCCTCCGTCCCCATTGTTGTACAATAAACAGCAATCAGACTAGTAATGTAGTTCCAGTGTTTGCATATCCGACACCAACAAAAATCTCCGACGATCACAGCAGTTCTTCTCGGCAAATGAAACCCGAGTGACTGTCAAAACGGCAGCCAATGACAATTTTACCTCGCCCGAGCGAGGAGCGATATGCATTTACTTATCTGTGGTCTTAGTGCGACATCGTGTGGCCAATTACTGCTGAAGCATTTAAACGGCAACATGTTTTGAACGACCAGTGTAAAACACGTGTAAATAGTATTGTTAGAGTTTATATCTAAAGTAAAAAATATATATATTTTGCACCCAACCACAGCTATATAGGGTCCTCTTTCGATAATATATTACTGTGACCAGTGACGTCCGATTTGGAAGTATTACCACTTAAAAACCTTGTATGGTTATGAAGATTGTTAGAAATATAATATTTGGTGATGTATGTCTACCAATTGAAAATGTACTGTACAGCCAACAACCGCCAGTGTTCAGATAGTATCATTTGTAAATACAACTGTGAATAATACACACACAAAAAAAAGTACATCCAATGACCTCCCCGAACTTTCACAGGCTTTATAAAGACACATTTTACTCTTCAAGTTCCATGGAAAGTGCTACTCTAGCAGGCTGGGAAATAACAGTACTACAATCACCCATTCATACAAAACAGTCACGTAAACCACTACCAAAAAATATATATGTATATATCATGATGGGCAAGAGTTCCCTTCAACTTTTAAAGCATCCGATAGAAGTCAAAACTTTGAGCAATTGGCTAAGTTGATGGAAAATTAATGGTTTTCATTTCGATAGATATTTGTCGTCCTTGCTACTTGACTGCAATATCTTGCAAAAATTAGCATAAATAACAAAAACAAAATAATATGAATATAAAAATGATAATCACTATACTTAGTCAACCTGCATAGCCTGCATATGAGCAACATATACTTTTTGATTATTCGTTACCCGCTTAAAAACTGGGCTAACAACAACCTTTTTGAGGTTAAAAATTAACACAACTTCTTGTGTTATGTTCTACAAAACAACCCAACAATTTTTTTTTTTTTTTGTAAGAGTAACACAAAGTAGGGTTAAACTGACCCACCTTTCTGGGTCGGTCCAATTTTCAATCTGAGAAAGATTTACAAAAAAATAAGGGTTTTGAACAGGGGTGTGTAGACTATTTTTTATATCAAATGTTTAAATACACAGTATGAATACATTATAAATGTATAAGTATACAAATCTACATTAATAAATGTTCAGCCTACCTTCTCACTGTTAGGTAAAGTCTGAGTCCTGGTAAAGGTGTCTCCTCCATTAATACTGATCAGTTCTGCCTCTACAGGCGGAAAAGGCGTGGGAAAAACCACCATGTCACTCTTGAGTGTGTCTGAGCTGAAGCACACGTCGTACTGCTGAGTCGCTTTGGAGTAAGACCAGCTCCCGTCAGGGTGGGTGGTGATCATCGGGGCGCCGTACCTGTCGAAATGTCCCTCTGTCTGTCTGTGGCATTTAAAGGCCACTAAAGTGACCAGACTGAGCAAGAAGACCAGTGACACGGCCACAATGGCGATGAGCAGGTACAAGTGCAAGTCGGAGAAGCTCTCCTCCTTGATGGGCACGTGTCTGAACTGAGTGTGGTGGATGTCAGCTGTGCTTTCAAGCACCACCACATCAAGAGACACAGTCGCTGACAGGGGGGCTTCTCCGTTATCACACACAGACACCACCAAGGGGTGACTTTTCAGGTCATTGTCACTCATTCGCCTCTTGGTGCGAATCTCCCCGGTGCTGGTTCCGATCCGGAAGAGGTTGTTGTTGCCTTTGGGCTCTGACAGGTGATAGGAGAGCAGCGCATTGTAGCCAGAGTCTGCATCCACTGCCCTGATCTTGGCCACAAAGTAACCCGCCTCAGCAGAGTAGGGGATGCTCTCACTGTTGACGGAGCCATGCTCAGAATAGGGAGCCAAAACGGCCGGACTGTTGTCATTCTCATCCAGGATAAAAACGTTGACAGTCACGTTGCTGCTGAGTGGAGGAACTCCAGAATCTCTGGCCTGAACTTTAAACTGAAACGTTTTTAACTTCTCAAAGTCAAAAGACTGCAAACTGACTATATCTCCACTCTCTGAGTTAATGTTTATCAGTGAAGCTGTTTGTGTAGTTTTCAAAAGACTATCAATCAAGTGATAAGATGCTCTTCCATTTTCAAGTAAATCAGCATCTGTAGTTGTCAAAGTGTAAATAGTTGTTCCGACTGCACTATTCTCCTTTATGTACACATTAATTACAGGCTCCATGAATTGAGGTGGATTGTCATTGATATCAGAAACTTGAACGGTGATGATGTGAGTAGTGGACTGAGGTGGCGTTCCTTCATCAGTAGCTGTAAGCGCAACAAAATACTGAGAGATGGCCTCTCTATCAAGAGGCCCGTCAACTAATAATGAGTAGTAATTCTTATAATTGAATTTTAATACAAATGGCACGGCGCCAACAATTTTACACTTTGTTTGGCCATTTTTGCCCCCATCCCTATCAGTAATCATCACCATGGCAACGGCAGTGCCGATCTCGGCGCCCTCTTTCACGGGACTCATGAGAGATGACACAGTGATTTCCGGTGCATTGTCATTCACGTCAATGACTTCCACTAAAACTTTGCTGTGCGCCAAGCGAGGAGGAACGCCTTTGTCCCGCACTTGAACGCGAATCTCATACGCTTGAGTTTCCTCATAATCAATATCACCTTTAACGGTGATTTCTCCTGTATTTTCATTCAGTGCAAATGTGTTATCAGGGTTAAAACGCCCTCTTTCTGCAAAAGAAAACGTGAGTTGTCCATTTACGCCATCGTCCAAATCAGTAGCAGACAATGTTAACAAAGCAGTGCCAATATCTGCATTTTCAACAACTTGGACCTTGTAGAGAGATTTGCTAAACAAGGGGGAATTGTCGTTGACATCAAGGACATTTATTTGGATTTGTATGGTCCCTGATTTTGGAGGCTTTCCTCCATCAATAGCAACAAGCGTGAGGTGAACTACAGCCTGCTTTTCTCGATCTAAAGCTTTCTGCAGTAATAACTCGGCAGACACGCTGTCGCCGTTATTTTGAACGTCTAACACAAAAAAATCATTCGGGTTTAATTTATAGTTCTTAACGGTATTGACGCCGACATCTGCGTCATGTGCCAGTGGAAGTGGATGCCTCTCCCCGATTAAATAATTTTCAGGCATGTCTATCACTTTAATCTCTTGATTAAAAACCGGAGCATTGTCATTTATATCATTAATAACAACCTCAATTTGGTGGAGCCTGCGAGGGTTGCTCAATGCAGCCTCTATATTTAAAGAACATTTCAACACATTTGGACACAGCTCCTCTCTGTCTATCCTCTCGCTAACAAACAATACTCCAGATTCCAGATTAACGTCAAAATATCGCTTTTTGTATGCGGAGTTGATGTGAAGACCCGTTGACTGGAGTTGCTGCACACTGAGGTTTAAATCCTTAGCGAGATTTCCCACCGCGGTCCCTTTGTCTACCTCCTCCGAGATGGAGTAGGATATCTGAGCCGTGGTCCAGCCGCACAGACAAAGCAGAGTGAAAAACAGACCCCCGACGGTAACCCATTGGTCCCGAGAAGAAGCCATTCCTTTTCAAATACGCAACATCAATCCCGTTTTGTCTTCGGTATATCCACAGGGAAATAAAAAAAATGCAAATCCGTTTATGTAGACCTATCTTTTGCCGTTTATACGTTCCCCTGGTGTGGCTGCTTATAATTGTGTTGAGTCGACGCTGAACACTCCCCATTTATGACGTTTTTTTTTTTTGTCAGACGAGTTTCTGCACATCAGACACATTTTTAGTACGGTCTCCAGCGTCATCTTGCGACCGTTGTGGTGAAATGCAGTTTTAGGTCACGTGGAAGATTTTTAAATGTACATTCTTTCCTGATAAGTTAAGGAAACTGGCTAGCAAACCAGCTTTGTGCACGAATAATATATAACGAGTACAACGAAATAAGATAGTAGGCTACATCATGTGCTGTCTTTGTTAAATAAATCAATAATTAAATCTTACATAGCACCCCTAAAAGAATTATACTAGAAAAATTGGACCCACCCAGGAGTTTGGGTAAATTTGACCCGACTTTTGTTTGCAAAAAGAAAAACAAAAAATTGGGGATCGCTTTTTTATTATTATTATTATTATTATTATTTACAAAGATAGAAGTTGGGTCAATTCGACCAATTTTTCAAATTTTAACCGAAATTGGAGCATTTTTGACCCGGCAGTTTTAAGAGTGCAATAGACAGTATATCATGCACTTCAGAACCACGGAGAGAGATTCAACAGCGTTTTTAAACCTATGTTTAAAGCAGAGGTTTGAGAACCCAAAAATCCTCAGCACTTCAGTTTTGAGTCTTTTACAATCAGTTGATTTAAATAGCAATTTTCAACCGTAAGTATACAATGCATTATGTAATACTTTATACAGCAGGTGTGCAAAGGCGAAGGATTCAAAGCTTGCCCTGCTTACAAACACAACATAAACGAACCAATTGAAGACCTTAATAATATCCTCCAAAAACATTATACATTTATCTAAATAACACATTGAGAGCTCCCAATAACTTATATCCGTGACCTCCTGCAGGCCCCTCCCATACTTCTGACCACATTTACTGCTAACACAGTGTAGCAAAGCCAGCAACACAAAAGTGAAACATACTGATGTTCCACAAAGGTTTTAACTTCTTGCAGATGACTTGTTTTTATTGTTGGATATAGGTAAAAGCAACAGCATAAAACAAATGGGAGTCCCTAAAAGTAGACAAATAGTATAGCAACTTTAGCCGTAAATGTGAAAACGTGAGCTACAACAGAAAGCCATCAGCTACATTAATACCTTGTTCACGTTCGAGCGAGGTGCCTACAAAGGTCTGCTGCATTGGACAGCCACAAGATAAAACTGCTTGTCAATCAGTAACACATCAAATCGGTGACCCTTTTTTTTTCAGAATGGAGAAGCCTCTCCCTATCATCAAGTCACTTCTTGTGGTTCTGCACTTCCAAAACTACCAAAAGAGCACTAAAAAAGCACGGGGCAGAATGAGTATGAGTAAAAAAATAAAACATGGCGAGAACTGGATTTTACCATTAGAAAAGGTTGTCAAATTAAAATAAACAGATGAACATTTTTGAATCCTACAAAAGCAAGGATCTTGATGATCTAAAACATACAGGCCTATACATATACGTAGTACTAAATGTAGTTGCTCTTACTCATGTGTATATTTAGGGTACCTTATTTTGTAACTTTAGATATTATTTTATCATTTTTAAAAAAGAACAGCTAAATAATTGATATTTTAACGAAAGAAAACGCTGTGAATATCCCTATTTCAAAGACAATTTAAATTGGTGAACATTTCTTACCTTCTCAGTATTAGGTAATGTTTGAGTCCTTGTAAAGGTGTCCCCTCCATTAATACTAATCAGTTCCGCTTCTACAGGTGGAAAGGGTGTGGGAAAAACCACCATGTCACTCTTGAGCGTGTCTGAGCTGAAGCACACGTCGTACTGCTGAGTCGCTTTGGAGTAAGACCAGCTCCCGTCAGGGTGGGTGGTGATCATCGGGGCGCCGTACCTGTCGAAATGTCCCTCCGTCTGTCTGTGGCATTTGAAGGCCACCAAAGTGACCAGACTGAGCAGGAAGATCAGCGACACGGCCACAATGGCGATGAGCAGGTACAAGTGCAAGTCAGAGAAGCTCTCCTCCTTGATGGGCACGTGTCTGAACTGAGTGTGATGGATGTCAGCTGTGCTTTCAAGCACCACCACGTCAAGAGACACAGTCGCTGACAGGGAGGCTTCTCCGTTATCACACACCGACACCACCAAGGGGTGACTTTTCAGGTCATTGTCACTCATTCGCCTCTTGGTGCGAATCTCCCCGGTGCTGGTTCCGATCCGGAAGAGGTTGTTGTTGCCTTTGGGCTCAGACAGGTGATAGGAGAGCAACGCGTTGTAGCCAGAGTCTGCATCCACTGCCCTGATCTTGGCCACAAAGTATCCCGCCTCAGCAGAATAGGGGATGCTCTCGCTGTTGACAGAGCCATGCTCAGAATAGGGAGCCAAAATGGTCGGACTGTTGTCATTCTCATCCAGGATAAAAACGTTGACAGTCACATTGCTGCTAAGTGGAGGAACACCAGAGTCTGTGGCCTGAACCTTGAACTGAAATGTCTTTATCTTTTCATAGTCAAAAGACTGCAAACTGACAATGTCTCCACTCTCTGAGTTGATATTTATCATTGTAGTTACTGGCACAGAGTGAGTCGTACTGGGCAAAAATGAGAAAATCACATGACCATTTTGATCAACGTCATCGTCCAATGCAGTCACTTTATGTATTACTGCCCCTGGTGAACTATTTTCTCTAATGTAAACATTAATGAGAGGCTCTGAGAAGTGAGGTGCGTTGTCATTAACATCCGAGATCTGAACATAAACAACACTTGTGCTGGACAGAGGGGGAGACCCTTCATCGATCGCAATAATGCTGACATTGTAAACAGATACTTTCTCTCTGTCAAGAGGACCACCAACAACCAAAGAATAATAATTCTTATAATTTGATTCAAGTTTGAAAGGCACATCATTTGTAATTTTACTTTGCACATGACCATTTTTCCCTCCATCTTTATCTAGGACTGAAACAAGAGCAACAGCAGTGCCAATTGTTGCATCTTCTTTCACTGTGTGCAACAACGATGTAACTGAAATTTCAGGGGCATTGTCATTGACATCCAAAACCTCAATCAATAATTTGGCATGTGATGTTTTAGGAAAACCAGCCCCATCACTGGCTTGTACTCTTATCTCAAAATTGCTCCTCTCTTCAAAATTTAAATTCTTTATGTTGGTAACAGTCCCGCTTGTTTTATCTATTGCAAACAAAGCATTCTGATTTCCCCGGCCCACCTCACTGAAGGAGAAAAACACTTGTCCATTTTGTCCTGCATCTAAATCCGTTGCATTTAATGTTATTATTGATGTGCCGATATCAATGTTCTCACGTACGCTAGCTTTGTAAAGGCTTTGACTAAAGACTGGAGCATTATCATTAATATCCAGCACATTCACCACAATAGTCATTGTACCCGATTTAGCTGGTGTTCCTCCATCAATAGCAGTCAATGTGAGTGTGATCACGGCCTGTTTTTCTCGGTCTAAAAGCTTCTGAAGCACTAATTCTGGCGTCACACTCTCACCTTTCTGTGCCTCAAGAGAGAAATGTTCATTTGGGCTTAACTTGTATGAATTGACCGTATTTTTACCAACATCTGCATCATGAGCTGGGTGAATGGGAAACTTTGTGATCAATTCTGTGTTTTCCGTAATATTTAACACCTGTGATCTGCTTAAGAATGTTGGATAATTGTCATTTACATCTAATATTGTTATTTCAATGCGATGTAATTTTAACGGATTATTAATGACGGCTTCTACACTGAGTGAACATTTGGCTTCATCTCCGCACAGTTCCTCCCGATCTATTCTCTCATTCACATAGAAAAGACCAGTCTTTAAATTTACCTCGAAATATTTCCTCTTAGCTCCCGCAACAATTTGAAACATGCGGGACTCCAAATCCTGGACATTCAAGCTCAAGTCCTTGGCAATATTTCCGACAACGGTCCCCACGTTCACCTCCTCCGCCACCGAGTAAGAGAGCTGGCCGCTCACGACTTCCCAGTAACACTCCAGCAACACGAATAGCAAATACATCCGCAAAGCGTTCCATCTGCCAGGCGCGCACATCTTTCCATACATCCTCTTACGGCAAAAAAAAGATAGAAATAGTGCAAAAAATGACAAGACTCGCCACTCGGTATGAAGGAAAAATCTGAACAGACGGAATTAATTTTGCCGTTGCATCAGTCTCTTTCACCGCCTGAGCTTCTTTGTTCGAATGACGAAAAACAGCACGTACTTTTGGGAGGAGCCCGGCTCCGAGGATGAAAGTGCGTCAATGCCACGGTCCACGGTGTCCTCTAGTGGACATTTGCAGTAACTACAGTAAAAAATCACACGACTATGATGCCATCGACCGCGAATATTCACTAAATTACTAAAACTATAAAATACCATTTTTGAAATACAGTTTGACTGCAGAGTGTGATATAAATACATGTCACTTTAATCTTGAAATACAACTGAATAGGAAGGTGCAACAAAATGTCCTCCAACAGTTTAGTCACTCAAATAGTGTTTCTTCAAGACAAACAAATGATTGTCTGGATTTTTCCTAATAGCCTCCAGCCTTTTCCACCGCAATGTATCTATGAAATGACGTGTACTAAATTCTACAAAATACAAATGTATATGTATAGTACCCTGAATAAACGTATTCACATTTAACTCTGACAAAACGCTGATTCATAATAATGCGTCGTGGCCGAAAAAACTGCGCTACACGCAGAATATAGTTCACGTTTTTACTGAACTTCCAGGTACATGTTCACACAGCACACTCTCTGTACAGGTTGTTGTTCCTCTTTTCTAACACGAATCGTGCATACGTCCTCTAGGGGTAAACTCCGAAAACAACATATACCACAGGCATCAGCACTAAGTGCATTCCTCTGGAAATCATATACATCTGAAACATGTATATAGGATGCGAGTATACCACACAAACACCAATGAAAACATTTGTTTAGCACCATGGACAGCACATCTCAAAATACAAGACGAAGAAACTTGAGCACTAACTTATTTTTTTTGTATTTCAAGAAGTAAAAAGTTCTATAGATGGGCCAATGCTGATGAATAAAATGAACATCCTTCTAATGCCCCAACAGACTCCAATGTCAATTCCTCAACAGATTGTTACATTTACCTTATCAGCATATACAACGTAAATCTACAGCATACTCAAATCACCACACGTTTTCCTTGTTTAAGACATTTCTTAATAATATGGACTGCATAGTAAGACAACAAAAGTGTTTTTTAGCAAACTCCCACACTTCAATTATTGCATCATTAACTTTAAGCTACACTTAGTGTTAACCCCTTACTAGTTGTTTTTGAAAAGACCATCATAACTTGAAAGTGTTATTTTCATAAATGATCAAAACAGCTAGCAACAAATAAAATAAAGTGGCCCTGAAGTACAAAGATATATACAGCCTACCTTCTCAGAGGTTGGCAGTGTCTGAGTCCTGGTAAAGGTGTCTCCTCCATTAATACTGATCAGTTCTGCTTCTACAGGTGGAAAGGGCGTGGGGAAAACCACCATGTCACTCTTGAGCGTGTCTGAGCTGAAGCACACGTCGTACTGCTGAGTCGCTTTGGAGTAAGACCAGCTCCCGTCGGGGTGGGTGGTGATCATCGGGGCGCCGTACCTGTCGAAATGTCCGTCTGTCTGTCTATGGCATCTGAAGACCACTAAAGTGACCAAGCTGAGCAGAAAGACCAGCGACACGGCCACAATGGCGATGAGCAGGTACAAGTGCAAGTCAGAGAAGCTCTCCTCCTTGATGGGCACGTGTCTGAACTGAGTGTGGTGGATGTCAGCTATGCTTTCAAGCACCACCACATCAAGAGACACAGTCGCTGACAGGGGGGCTTCTCCGTTATCACACACTGACACCACCAAGGGGTGACTTTTCAGGTCATTGTCACTCATTCGCCTCTTGGTGCGAATCTCCCCGGTGCTGGTTCCGATCCGGAAGAGGTTGTTGTTGCCTTTGGGCTCAGACAGGTGATAGGAGAGCAGCGCGTTGTAGCCAGAGTCTGCATCCACTGCCCTGATCTTGGCCACAAAGTATCCCGCCTCAGCAGAATAGGGGATGCTCTCGCTGTTGACGGAGCCATGCTCAGAATAGGGAGCCAAAATGGCCGGACTGTTGTCATTCTCATCCAGGATAAAAACGTTGACAGTCACGTTGCTACTGAGTGGAGGAATACCAGAGTCTGTGGCCTGAACTTTAAACTGAAACGTCTTTACCTTCTCATAGTCAAAAGATTGCAAACTGACAATGTCTCCACTCTCTGAGTTGATATTTATCATTGTAGTTATTGGTACAGATTGAGTTGTACTGGGCAAAAATGAGTAAGTCACAAGCCTATTTTGATCAACGTCATCGTCCAATGCAGTTACTTTATGTATTACTGCTCCTGGTGGACTATTTTCTTTAACGTAAACATTAATGAGGGGCTCTGAGAAGCGAGGTGCATTGTCATTAACATCTGAAATTTGCACATTTATAAAATTTGTGCTGGACAGAGGTGGGGTGCCTTCATCACTTGCAATAATGCTAATATTGTAATGAGATATGCTCTCTCTGTCAAGAGGACCACCAACAACCAAAGAATATGAGTTCTTGTAATTTGACTCAAGTTTGAAAGGCACATCTGTATCAATTTTACAGTTTACCAAACCATTTTTACCAGAATCTTTGTCTAACACAGAGACAATGGCAATGGCCGTGCCAATCGTTGCATCTTCTTTCACCGAGCTCAATAAAGATGTCACTGCAATTTCAGGGGCGTTGTCATTGACATCTAAAACTTCTACTAGCAATTTAGCATGAGAATTTAAGGGAGAAGCCCCTCCATCGCTGGCTCGTATTCGAAGTTCAAATGCATTCGATTGTTCAAAATCAATGTTTTCCCTATTTGTTACTGTTCCTGTTTTTTCATCAATAGAGAACATATTTGTCTGTTCCTCTCTCCCTCCTGTATTGAAAGAATAAAACACCTTTCCATTCTGTCCATCATCTAAATCAGTCGCATTTAATGTTATTATTGATGTGCCAATTTTAATATTTTCATATATGCTAGCTTTGTAGAGACTTTGACTAAATACAGGCGCATTATCATTAATGTCGAGTACATTCACAACAATAGTCATTGTGCCTGATTTCGGTGGTGTTCCTCCATCAATAGCAGTCAATGTGAGCGTAATGACGGCCTGTTTTTCTCGGTCTATAAGCCTCTGAAGCACTAACTCAGGAGTCACACTTTCTCCTCTTTGTACCTCAAGAGAAAAGTGTTCATTTGGGCTGAGCTTGTATGAATTGACCGTATTTTTACCAACATCTGCATCATGAGCTGGATGCAGAGGGAATTTTGATCCTACAGCAGTTGTAGTCTCACTAATGTTCAGCACCTCTTTATGACTAGAAAATACCGGGTAATTGTCATTTACATCTAATATTGTTATTTCAATCCGGTGCAATTTCAATGGATTATTAATCACAGTTTCTACACTGATTGAACACTTGGCTTGCTTTTTGCACAGTTCCTCTCGATCTATTCTCTCATTCACATAGAGGACGCCGGTCTTTAAGTTTACCTCGAAATATTTCCTCCTAGTTCCTGCAACAATCTGAAACATGCGGGACTCCAAATCGTGAACATTAAGGCTCAAATCCTTGGCAATGTTTCCCACAACGGTCCCCACATTCACTTCCTCCGCCACTGAGTAAGAGAGCTGGCCGCTCACGGCTTCCCAGTAACACTCCAGCAGCACGAAGAGCAAATACATCCACAAAGAGCTCCTTCTGCTCGACGCGCGCATCTTTCCTTATGTCCACGTAAGGCATAAAAGTAGAAATGGCGCAAAAACGTAGTAGATACGGATGGAAAATCGAAAGAAATTGAATGAATTCTTCCGTCTATTCACCCCGGGTGCATTCGTCCCATTCTCCGTCTGAGCTTCTTTGTTCCAATGACGAAATACAGCACGTATATTTGGGAGGAGCGCCGGTCGCGGATAAAGGCGTCAATTTCTTGGTCCATTGTGTCCTCTAGTGGACGTTTGCGTAAACTACAACTAACATCACACGACTATGATGCATATTGCTTAAAGTAAGTCCATTATAGAAACTACTGTATATATAAAATCTCATTTTAAAAATGCAGGGCTTGACTGCAGAAAGTGATATGAGGTTTCCATACGTCATATCAATCTGAAGAATATACCCGAATGGAATGATCATAACATAACAAATGATTTAATGGTTTACAACCCAACAGACATGTCGCTCCGATAAATTTACTTTTTCAGGACAAAAAAAAAATAGTGAAAGTATCATGCCAAAAGAATACCACATCCCAATTCCTGTCAACCCGAGATATATCAATGATAGTGTGAGTATAGGCAAGATTAAAAATGAGTAACTTTGAAC